>NC_089756.1:59416977-59439477 GCF_040412425.1 Macrobrachium rosenbergii
TCTGCATGGAAATTTACATATATAATTACATATACATATAGCGCAAGTAAGTAATGCGGGATGATTTGAATGTTTTGTGTATATGTATGTACGTTTCCTTTTGAGTAGCTAATGCTATGATAAAGAATTAATACTTGTACGTAAAAATATTTTACGATATATCTTTTTGCCTTTCAGATCTTTATTGTGTCATTATGTATACTAAAACTTGACATAGTGGGCCTTGCGAGTCATTTCTTAGCTGTCACTTATAAAACATTTTCCGACATGAACTTGGTGTTTCAGATCTTGATGCTAGCATTTACATAAATTAAAACTTGACAAACAAAAAGTAATGTAGGAGTCGTGTGTGAACGATCAGAGTCTAAATAGATTACTAAATGAAGAAGAGAAGTCGGTAGAAATACTCGTGCGATTATGTTTAAGGGTTCATGAACTATATAAGACGCTAAAGAGACGTAAATAAGAGACGTAAGGAGCCTCTAGGTTGACGTAAACTAGCAATTGAGAGAGGAAATATGAATTCCAGCCTCCGAGAATTTTCTTCCCGCTGTATTGACTGTCTTATGATTCTCCTCTGGTATTTTATGACGGTGCTTAAGGAATGTTACCTCAAGGGCCTCCCTTTTTTTCTTTATGTTGAAGATGTTAGGTCTTGTTTTATATATATACACGTATGTATGTATATATATAATATACATATGTATATGTAGTATGTATATGTATGTATATATATATATATATATATATATATATATATATATATATATATATATATATATATATATATATATATATATATATATAGTACCCTCGTAGTGAAATAAATAAGACATTCTTCTCCCTAACAAGATTTTCCAGGTTGGATTGCTAACGAGCCTGGACGCTTTAGGCATATTTGTTAAATCCTATAGTGTCTGCGTTGAGGCAAGCGGTTAGTAAGGTACCTGGCAGGTAACTGACTGTGATGAGTCGTTGCCATGGCTGCATAGTTTAAAACTGCAGAACTAACACACTGAGGAGCCACCCTTTAAGGGTCAATGGCACCTGGGTATAAAGTACACTATATATGTATATATGTATATATATATATATATACACACATATATATGTATATGTATGTATATGAATGAATTTTATCACATCACCGTGATTCATATACAAGCATTAAGCTACAAATGTCCTTTAAAATCCAATTCGCTCTATATATAACGGTAAGCTGTTAATCCTAATAAGGGGTGGCCCCAGGGACAAAAAAGGCTGTTGTCACTGCTTCCTTCCTTTTATCTGATTTGGGATATACGTATGCTCATGTAAGTCTGTAAGCGAGATTGTTTGAAATTGAATTGACGACTGCGAAAAGGCCTTCGGAGGAAAAGACTGTACAGTAGGGGAAGTGTAGGCAGCGAGCAGATATTCCGATGATGTTGCGTGTGTGGCATCCTTCCTAAACGGTGTCTCGAATTTTTGAGCTTGTTGACTTTCCTTTGTCGTAGGGCTCCCAGTTATGCACTTGCTTGATTAATAAGGAGAATTACGTATCGAACATAACCTTGCAAGTCAGCGTTTCAGAGCAGGAGAAGCTTATGAATCACTAAAGAATAAACGAAGTCGTTTGAAGACTGCAAACATCCGCCAAGACTAAATAGTCCGCTCCCCCAGTTGGTCATTTCTTCCCAAAAGTTGGATTTATATCTCCCAAAATCTTATGATACTGATGCCAATGACGAGGGCCTTCTATGGTAACATTTTTGTAGGAGTCAACGCATACCTTTTGGCACAGTCATGCTTACAAACAAACAAGCCGAACCAAGTGATACTCAAAAGAGAATCCCCCTCCCCTCTCTCTCTCTCTCTCTCTCTCTCTCTCTCTCTCTCTCTCTCTCTCTCTCAGAAGCAACTTTTTTCTGCGTATTTTATATGTGTATCCGTGCTTATAGCAAAAAATTTTCCAAGGACGCTTAGTTTCTTAGGGCTTGTTCAATTATGTCTGTGCGAAAGTAATTGGTGTTTGTAGATTAACTATATACTATAAAAGATCTGATAAGGTGAGCGGTTAGATCCCTCTGTAAATGGGTACCACCATCAACTTGGGTCGAGATAAGGGCATGAGCCAGCACCCTCATCCCTAGAGACTTGCTGAAACCAGGAAGATCTACCTTTCTGGCACCACCCCAACTAAAAGGAAAAAGAACAGGTATACCTTAGTTTAACCAGACCGCTGAGCTGATTAACAGCTCTCCTAGGGCTGGCCCGAAGGATTAGACTTATTTTACGTGGCTAAGAGCCAGTTGGTTACCTAGCAACTGAACCTACAGCTTATTGTGGAATCTGAACCACATTACTCCGAGAAATGAATTTCTATCACCGGAAATAAATTCCTCATATATATATATATATATATATATATATATATATATATATATATATATATATATATATATATATATATATATATACACACACACACACACACACACACGCATACGTATATTATCAACCAAGGAACGTGCTGTAATGTATGATATCTCTAGGTATAGCTGGGTAACGTGATTTTTACGTGAAAAATCAAGGATATCAAGATTTTGAGGGGTTGTCTAGTTATCACAAACAACGAGTAATAGTGCTGGTATTAGCGTCGAAGCCTCTAAACATTTTTTGCCGGTGTGTTCAACAAATATGGAGCACGTTTGATATGCGAATTTCAAGCTCAGTTAGCGTTTGAGCTCCTTATGTTAACACAGTGTACAGGGTGCAAATGTTTTGCATCACCAGCCAGATTTCAGAATCGTTCAGGAGCGGAGGCAATAACTCACTCCGGTAAAAAAAAAAAAAATCAATCGTGCCTACGCAGTGAAGTGCTCAGGATACCAGTTTCACCCCACAGATTTTCGGAGCACGGCAAGGATAACATCTGGAGCCACCCTCCCCCTCCAAGAGGATATATATATATATATATATATATATATATATATATATATATATATATATATATATATATATATGTATGTATGTATATATATACGTAAATATATATATATGTATTTATATGGGTGTGTGTGTGAGAGAGATATGAAAAGTCACAAGGTAAATGACTATTAAAGCACTGGAAACCACCAAATTGAACTGATCAAAGTGTGTATCATGTCTGGCTATATGCCAAGCAGTAATCTGGCGTGATAAACATGCATATCTGCGAGTAGTCGTTGTCGAGCAAACGTCTTTTCGATTTACAAACGGATGTGGGCAACGTCGTTCCTCGCCCGGTTATGATTGGTTGCAGGAAATGAACGCGTTCCGTTTTAATTATTTTTTTCTTCTGCATTCTCTCACTTTCCTTTTCGCTCGTCTTAGACTTCTGCTGATAAATTGGAAGGTTTATAATCCCGTTTCTGAGTCCCGTATTTTTGCCTTGAAATTAAAGCTCAGTTATTTTCCTTTCAACTGAACTTGTAAGTTCCAGTAGCTGACTTGGGGACGCAATGACTTCATTTTTTAAGAAATAATCGAATACTTTACTAGAAATTTTGAGAGGAACTACTTTTGTGACCAAGAAACTTCTTAGCAGCAGGGTAACTTTCTTTGTAAATGAAATGTGATCGGCCTTTTTGGACGAATTTTTAAAAATTATGGTTACTAAGAACTCAGCATCTCTGTAAAATAATTAATCCCTACCTAGAATCTGACCTGATATGTACGTTTTCAAGTTTGCAGAGAGAGATAACCCTTTGCATTTTTGTTTTTGTTTTCTTTGTTTTTTAAATTTCCTTTTTCTGTTGATAAAATTCTTTTCACTGGAAACAGAAATTTAAGCAAATACTGATTTGGGCGCTCCTGCCGTCATATATAATGAATATCCACAGTAATAATAAACTACTGTACACAATTTTATCGAATATATAGTATATAAATTGTTCCCTTTGTCAAGCATAATATGCAAGGCATACTGCATGCACGGTATGTAGTTTATACACTGTATACTAAATGAGTACAAAGTATAGTTTGTGGCATGGTCTGCCCTGTCTCTCTCCTATTGTAGCACCTGTGGAAATTCGGCCCTGATTTAAAATATAATATTATTCTCTCGTCGAATGAAATTGACCGAGAATGTCCTTTCCGTAACGGGCATTAATTAAGCGAAACCTTTGGGTGTCTGTTGTCATTAAACTCTCATTTTTTAGAAGTGCTGACGGTGGCTGCCCTCGCTGTTAAATAATGAAAAGCTCTTTTGAAACTCTTCTATAGCGGAGCGACTCTTCTGGAAGTCCCGGAGTGCCTTTGGCCTCCCACTCACGCCATAATTGCTGTACAGAGAGTAATTGCTCCAACTCGAAAGGAAGGTAATTGACGTAATTGATTAACGTAATTGGCCGGCACCCGATTTTGAAATAGCGAGTGCACGGCTAATGAACAGGACATTAATTTACAGAGGTGAAAAGGATCTTGCTTCACTTTCGCAGGCTCGATTGAATTTCTTTTTTATATAATATTATATTTCTTTGTTTCCATTGCTGTGTTTGGATTTTCAGTGGACGAAAAGCTGTTCCGTTTTCTCATCTACCAAGACAGGGCACCACTTTCGAGTCCTGGTCTAGGAAAAGGCGTATGGTCGAATATTTTGGGAGAGCACTTGGCTCGCTTTCGCGTGGTGTGTGGTTCAGTCCTGGCATGGGACTACCAGCCTCATCCCAAGAGACCGGAAGCCTCTACGCCTCTGGCGCCGCGCCCTTGTAAATGTGGAAAAAGGTATATTGTGAACGCCGCACACACGCACATACACACACACACATACATATATATATATATATATATATATATATATATATATATATATATATATATATATATATATATATATATATATATATATATATATATATATATATATATATATATATATATATATATATATATATATATATATATATATATATATATAAATTATATATATATACTGTATATATATATATAAATTATATATATATATATATATATATATATATATATATATATATATATATATATATATATTTGATAATGTGGACTGTTTGTCCAAGAAAGCTTGTAACTTTTTTTCTGAATAAATACTCCATTAGATACCATCCAGTTTGAATGAGGTCTCTTAGTAATTCTACTAATGCACAGAACAATTGTGTATGTGATAAAGTTAACATATATATATATATATATATATATATATATATATATATATATATATATATATATATATATATATATGTGTAATATACTAATATATACACACACACACACATATATATATATATATATATATATATATATATATATATATATATATACTCGTATATATGTATACATGTATATGGGTGTTGCTTGCGTATGTCAGTATTAAAAGGGTACTTGTTTTATGTGCATTTATACGTTCTTGCCGCTGTATGGGCACGAGTACATAACGAACCCTTTTTTTTTTTATTGTAGCCTACCCCTTGTATAGTTCAAAGGAAAATTTCTTGGTACTGAGGCGGGAAATGCGCCCTCTTGTGTCAGTTGTTAACGAGAAAAGTGAAAATTTTTTGCTGATGTTGTACATGATACTGTAATCATGTCATTTTAATACTTCCAGCGCTGGTTTTTTTTTATTTGATCGGAACTCACTTTTTTTTAAATGTTATGGTCTTTATTACATTTGGAATCCATCCGAATAGGAAATCATCCCCATGTATTCAGCCATCAGTAGTAAGAACTGCTGTAAAAAAGGTACTTGTTCAGTCTACTTTGAAGCGAAGGATATAGTTAATGAAGGTGCCTAATTTTTCCTCAGGTTTCAAGTCAGAAGATATTTTGAGAGCAGTATTAAGCCAATAGATAGCTTAGTTTATGCTCCAAATTTCCGTGTTATGAAAAAAGTTTGAAAACTAAACATAACCTCCGAAAACCCGTCTTGTAAGATAAAGAACATTCTGCTGACAAGAAAGAAATCCGAGTAGAGGGTCTCGTTTGAGTAATTTTAAGCATCTGTTTAGGAAAAATATATCTTAATGAACGCGCGTGCTGACTGCTGTACACATTATGCAAATGGAGGGCCATTACCGTTAATTGCGTGGAAGTATTGCGTGAGAGCCCTCTGTGCTTGTGTGCAAGTGTGTTCGCATGCTTATTTGCATTTATGTCAGCCATTAGCCTCTCATCGGGTAATGCAAGGTAGGAGTTTTTATGTCATGTTGAGAGATTCCATGATGTGTGTGTGCCCGATTTCTGCCTCTAAATTTTATCTGTATTCATTACACATATGCATGTAGGCATGTCAAGATTATGTATAATGCATTCATACACCAACATTCGCGCGTGATTTTGTCTGTACTCGCAGATATTAGCGACAAGTACCCTGTAACATTCCCAAAGTGAATTGGGTAATTGTGGCTTAATAATCGATATATACAAACATAAATATATCACAAAAAAGCCACATAACATTCCTGTGTATATATATTCATGTATAAATAAAGACAAAATCCATGAAGGAAAGAGAAATAATGGAGTGCTGCAAGGCCTTTCGACTTATAGTCCTTTACTTAACAGACTGAAGAAATATAAAAGTAAATTTACAAAGAAAGCTCATATAAATGACAAATGGGGATTACAAAGGAAGAAATGTATACCTGGAATCCAGCACAATTGAAGAATTAGTAGAACTGCTAGAACAGGGTTAAATATTTAAGAGGTTTTACAAAGGATTAGGCTCAACCATTCAGAAGCAGAGATGGGACAATTAAAAAATTATACAAGGAGGTGACTGACCACCAAAAAATTTTATAAAAGGACAAATCAATAATTCTCTTTTTTTTCTTGTAAATAATAACAATTTTTGCAAGGTGAACATTTTTTACAAAAAATTATATTAAACATTCAAGTACATATATAGAAAATATATATAAGGTAACTAATTTGTAATTAAGCAAGTGATTTTATCTTTCAGATAGTTCTTGAACATTTTACTAATACAGGGGTCCAAATAATATATGACAGGGCTAAGTTTAAAATTACAACTGGAAGTAACCTGTATAATAGCGGATTCTAAAAGATTTCGTAAAGAGAAATCTTTCGATCTTGCAGTCACTGAACTTTCAGTCCAATTTATCTTGTGAGAGTTTTCACTTAAATAAATGAACATAGCATTGGATGTTTGCCCAGTTTTGACAGAATGTTTATGTTGTTTAGTGCATGCATCTAAATCTCCATTACTTGGAACTATCTCCGATTCTCACATATATAATTCTTTAGATTTAGTTGATAAATTAAACAAAATCACTTTTTGCCCCCCCTGACCAATTCATTATTTTTGATATTTGTTCCATTTTTACTAAAGTCCCTATAGATTCTATTTTAGAATATCTTGGTAATGAATTAATCCATCATGAATTACCCCTACTTGTAAGTCATATTATTTCACCCACAAGGTTGTGTATTTGTGATTGTAAGTTTATATTCAATGGTAAATATTACCAACAAATATTTGGTATGGCAATGAGTAACCCTTTATCCCCACTCCTCTCAAACTTATATATGGAATTCTTTGAAAAATTATATTTACCTAAAATCATTTATGCTCCTTTAAAGAGGTATAGATATGTTGACGATATTTTAGCTGTTTTGCCTGCTGGTATTGATGTAAATGATTTACTCTCTCATTTGAATAATCAGGTACTATCCATTAAGTTTACTTTAGAATTAGAAAAAGACAACTGCCACCCTTTCTTATATGCCTTAATACATAGAGAACCATTTCAATGCAAATTCATTATTTATTGGAAACCAAGCGACAACTTTACTTATGTCCATTTTTATGCAGGCCATCACCTTAATATCAAAATATCAATTTTTTCTTCTATGTTTTTACGAGTGTTGCGCATTGTCAGTCCCCTGTATGTGGATCAAGAAATCGAATACATAAGAAAAATAGGGACAGATTTATGTTATCCTTCAGTTATACTAGACATTTGTTATAATAAAGCCCACAAAAAGTTTTATAGTGAAAGTAACACGGAGAAAGAAACCACTCAGAACATTCTTAGCTTGCCTTATTTTTAGTGGTTTTGAAAACATAAAATCATTGTTAAAATCTTTTAATGTCAACCTCATTTTTTCCTATAATAACACACTAAAAGGAATGTTAATGAAAATAACCCTAAAGAAAACAATAACACAAGATATAAAATTCCATGTTTGGACTGCCCCTCTTTTTTATATTGGTCAGTCTAGCAAGGATTTAGATATGTGCATTAAACAACATAAGTATTCTGTCAAAACTGGGGAGACATCCAATGCTATATTCATTCATTTAACTAAAAACTCTCACAGGAGAAATTGGACTGAAAGTTCAGTGATTGCCAGATCAAAAGATTTCTCTTCAAGAAATCTTTTAGAATCCGCAATTATACAGCTTACTTCCAGTTTTAATTTTAACCTTAGCCCTGGCATGTATTATCTGGACCCCTGTATTGGTAAAATGTTCAAGAACGACCTAAAAGATAAAACCACTGATTTAATTACAAATTAGTTACCTTATATATATTTTCTATGTATTCGTATGTTTAATATAATTTTTTTTAAATGTTCACCTTGCAAAAGCTGTTATTGTTTACAAAAAAAAGAGACTTATTGAGATGTACTTTTATAACATTTTTTGGTGGTAGTCACCTCCTTGTATGATCTTTTAACTGTCCTGTCCCTGCTTTTGAACTGATGAGCCTAATTCTTTGTAAAATCTCTTAAATATTTAACCCTGTATTGGCAGCTCTACTAATTCTTCAATTGTGTTGGATTCCAGGTACATATTTTTTCCTTTTTAATCCCCATCTGTCATTTATATGAGCTTTCTTTGTAAACTTATTTTTATATTACTTCAGTCTGCTAAATAAAGGATTATAAGTCGAAAGACCTTGCAGCACTCCATTATTTCTCTTTCCTTCGTGGATTTTGTCTTTATTTATATATTCATCACGTTCCATATTTTCGTGATTCATTTATATATATTCACGTTTATATATTCATACTAACTCGGTTAGGCTTTAATAGGACAAAATAGTTTAGATTTCAGATTCTTTAATTTACTAAGAAACAGATTACGCAGACATACAGTCGTCTTCATCAGGTACAGATGCACTAAGTAATGTGTATTTATATATATACATATATATATGTATATATATATATATTATATATATATATGTATATATATAATATATATATATATATATATATATATATATATATATATATATATATATATATATATATATATATATATATATATATATATATATATATATATATATATATATATATATAAAATTATTCACACTGCTCGTGTTAGGCTTCATCAAGACATGTTGGTTTAGATTTCAGATTCTTTAATTTACCAAGTACAATATACTGAGTAAATATATATATATATATATATATATATATATATATATATATATATATATATATATATATATATATATATATATATATATATGTAATTCTAATAGCCACAATTACATATGTATCTGGTAAAAGTGACCAGTAGATTTTACATATATATATATATATATATATATATATATATATATATATATATATATATATATATATATATATATATATATATATATATATATATATGTATAAATGTATGTATGTATGTATGTATATGTATGTGTGTGTGTGAGAGAGACAGACAGACAGACAGACAGACAGACAGACAGAAAGGAAACGAACCCCGCGTTCTCAGTGCATGGGGTAAATAGATATACCTTAACTTCTGGCGCTATGATCATATAACTTTTTTCTCGCTGTTAGCGACCATTAAGAGAAAATGATAAGCCCATCAAAGGGATCATTTTTCCCTTTTTGATTTTTTTTTTCAGCAATATGTAAAGTAATTGGATCACCTTTTTATGGGTTCATAATTTTGCTGGTGTGTTTACGAGGACCGTTCGCTTCGTAAACGATAGTCGTCATTACTCATCGTAGGTGTTGGTCATTACTCCGTGATTTGCAGTTCGTTGGTATCGTTCCGACATCTATCGAATGGAGGAATTGCGATCACCTGCGAAGTTATGGGTGATCAGGGGACAGCACGGCCTCCCTCATAAACAGCGTTTGTGTGCTGTTGTAAGTGTATGTGTTCTTCGAAGGGGGAGGGAAAGACAGGGGGAAGGAATGTTTGTGCTCACGGGGAATGCGAGTGTCTGTTGACCAGCGTACAGTGTCGGACGTTCTTTAATTCATTATGGTTCCAAAATATACCCTCTTATTTTTGCTTTTGAGTAGGACTTCATCTTTAGCTTTAGTCATTATTTATTTTATTTGTTGTGTCTTTCTCATTTAGGGGGCGTGGCGAGGAGCGCGTTTACATTTCCATTTGCTTAGTAGTTAGTTTCTGGAAAATGAGATATTTTTGTTTCACTTAACATATTATTTGCCGTATAACTTTGACAATCTCTCTCTCTCTCTCTCTCTCTCTCTCTCTCTCTCTCTCTCTCTCTCTCTCTCTGTGTAGTGTCTTCAGTCGCCTTTATCTTCCCCTTTTACCAACATCTTTCCGTCTTCCCCTTCCTCATTCCGCCACTCCTCTCTGCTCATCTCATTCCAGTGCCATCTGCTTCATTCCTTTCTTTGGCAGTCTTGTGACATCTATATCTTTTTAATTCTGTTGAGTATCCTTTATAATATTGTTTCTCTTATAGTTTCTTGTGGTTTTAGCCTCATATCGCAAATCTCTATCCCTTAAATGATTTTTCATTTCTTTTCGTAACATAGTGAGCTCATATATATACATTCTTTATAATTCCGAGTATTTCTTGTTTGGTTTATCATATCTTCTTTACAGTATTTCATTTCATGCTTCGCAATGATTATGCCCTTCATAAATTTCCATATTACCAGTTAATTTCGTAATTCTCCTTGTAATTTCTCTTATCTTTATATATATAATTTTTATGGTTTATCATTGATTTAATTTATGGCGACTCCTTTGCTAATTTACATGCCTAACATATAGTTTCTCTCCAGTTTTATGCATGTAACTTTTGTGACTTCTCACATAAGGTTTATGATGTATCATTTTCCTTTTTGCTGTCAATGATATACCTTTTTTGCAGTCAGTTTATCTCCTTTATAGTCCATCATATCTCCTCTAATTTTTAATATAGTCCGTATGATGCTGTATTATCCTTTTTTGTTACCTTTTATAGCTCATTTATGAGCCATTATATTCCATTTTTTACCTCTTCACTTGTTTACTGTTTTATACATCGTTTATAATTTTCCAAATATATACATCCTTTATAATTTTCCATTTGCATCATTCTTATATAAGTTTTATGATTTCGTGTATCTTCTTGCTTTTTCATTCCGTCCTCATTTATTTAGTGAGATCCTTGCAACATTACCCCAAATGTGAGTACATCCGTGACGTTGAATTGCCTGTATAATGAAGGCCATTAACACTTTAGCGTTTATTTTCATCAAAAACAGCTGCGTCGTCATTAAGACGATCTAGATTATATGGCTGGGACGGGAGGCGTGACGGGTGTTTGCCGTAGCGATGTGACCTGGAACCGCAGGGCTGGAAGCACGGCAGACCCTTATTTAATAAGACCAAATTCCTTGATTAGATTTATTAGGGGGAAAATGAAAATGGGCAGTCGGTATTGTCCATTTTCTTTTGCATTGCTTATTTATTTATTATTATTATTATTATTATTATTATTATTATTATTATTATTATTATTATTATTATTATTATTATTATTAGAAAATACTCTTAGTAGCATGAGTCTTGAAATGGAGAAACAAATTCACAGTTATGTATATGTATATATATCTTAAGATAAATCTCTACAGAGAGCTTTTGGGAGTCTGTTCGATTCCCCTTTTCAATCACTGAAAAGGGGAATCGAACAGATTCATGAAAGCTCTCTGTGCAAATTATTATTATTATTATTATTATTATTATTATTATTATTATTATTATTATTATTATTATTTTTTTTTTTTTTTTTTTCGTCAGCAAGAAGATTGGCTTTGAGTATATTTTAGATATATATGATTAGTTTCCCAGAGGGAGAAAAACAATAGCCACTGCCTCGTTCAACCTCCGTATTCAATAAGACGAACTTTGCTGCAGAAACGATAATATAGTAACTGTGTATGAGGCAGGAATTGTGTAAAAAGAGTGGGAGGTAAACGTGAAACCATCAAGGAAGCAAAGATTTTTAATCTCCACTACGGCATTCCTTTTCCTCGTTCTTGAACAGTAGCGGTACTGAGGGCTTGGCAGTAATTGTTTCTTTGTTGAGAAATAGGCTACGCTCCTCCTGCAACACGTGATTGCTGCTGCTGCTGCTCGTATCCGGTTTCGTGGGTTGGGCATGCGCATGCGCTGCAGCTATGCAAGAGCAGATGCAAAGATTTTTATAAGTGGTTGGTTTCTGCAGTTAATGTGCTTTGCTTGATTGTCATTGTTTGGGCTGCTTGATCCATTCAGGGGCGTTTAAGATCCCTGTGTCTCTCCATTGCCTTGTAGATTTTTTCTTTTTTTCTTTCGATATGGAAAAATTTTTTGTGTGGAAACCATCTCCTTGGTCTCTAGATTTCTGAGAAACACTGAAGATTTCAGTTATATTTTTTCTAAATCAATACACTTTTCGATTTTCAGCTCTCTCTCTCTCTCTCTCTCTCTCTCTCTCTCTCTCTCTCTCTCTCTCTCCAAATAAAAACAAAAAAATGTCTTGCGAAATTCAAGGGTTCCGTTTTCCTGTGGCAGTTAATTAATCGTGATCTACCGGAGTTAAATGCCACAATCTTTTTGTAAATGCCAAGATCTTTGGTTTCAAGGTTTCAAACTACATGCCCTCTCTCTCTCTCTCTCTCTCTCTCTCTCTCTCTCTCTCTCTCTCTCTCTCTCTCTCTCTCTCTCTGACAACGGTTGGCTTAACTGACTTTTGACTTACAGAGCGTTTACTATTTTAAGGCCAAATGAGACCTTTTGTTTTGTTTCTCACTTTCTATCTGCCTGTCATGCTTCCGTGCAGCGCTTTGCATTCCGTACCCTATGCCTTTTAACCTTACTTTCAATTTTGAGTGGCTTTAATCTGGTCTGTTTTTTGTCGTTTATTGTGCTGTTTTGTCGCTCGTTACTCTCTCTTTCTATATTTATATATATATATATATATATATATATATATATATATATATATATATATATATATATATATATATATATATATATATATATATATCAGCAGCAATGAACGATTAAACATTCGGCTATGATGGTGAGGGCAGATCTATTCCTGCTCTAATAAATGTATCTGAATTCGAAAGATGTATGAACGTATAAGTAGAAATGGACTTACGTCTTTCTTCGTGGTTATCTATTTAACGTTGCCTCGTTCTGATAGTCTGGGTTCTTGTTCGAATCCTGCCACGGTCGTCAGAATTTCTTAATTTGGTTCTAAATTTGGACCTAAGGCCTTGTAGCGACAATAGAGAAGGCTTCTGCGATCAAGTAGGCAGGCATAATCACAGGCTGAAGTGAACGGACAGCATAACAGATAAGCCCTCGGAACCTTGCAACATCCAGCTAGATTAACCAGCTTCATCAAGCAATGAGCAGACAGAACAGAAGGCGTAAGGAAACATATGTGAATTGACATAAAAGGCAGGCAAAGTAGGTAAGTAGGCAGATAATTTGGCTGAAACAATCAAAACTAATATTCATGAAGAGGAAGAGGCCAAAAAGTGGCCCGGCAGCTTAAAGAAACAAGACAGAAAGGATCAGAATATGTTTTGTAGACAAGCAGTGACGCGCTGTGTGATGGAGACAGCAGTGCATGCATTCAGACTCATATGATTGCCTTCGTTTGCATTGGCACAGAACACCATAACCCCATTCTGTGGGGTCTCCTGTTATTTCACTGATGTGAAAAGACCCAAGTTGTATTCAGTCATCTTGAAATATCACTGTGCTACTACGGACTTTACATTGTAAACGTGCGTTTCATCTGTCTTCATGTGGAGTTGAAGGTTGCGTGTTTTCCGGTGAAATTGTTACGGATCCTGCTACTTAATTGTTATTAGTATTATTCATAATAAGCACGATCGTATGAAATGAGCCGGAAGTACCATTGAGCAAGCTTACAGAGAATAGACTGCCTCCATGTGAAGGGAAAATAGTTTCGATCTTGAGATTCATAAGGAATGGTATAATCTGCTGTTGTATTATAAGCCTTGCTTAGAATCCCCGAAAAGAGCAAATGAGTTTGCTCCTCAGAATTTAATGCGCAACTATTTCTCTCGTATACTGTCGTTTGTTTCCCTGTCCCTCCTCTTTCAACCGGCACGTCGGCCCCAATCTATGTCATCTGTTTAAAAAGTGGTCCATAAGGGTGCAGCAGAAGTTGTTGATTTTGGTGTTTCCGGTATGTTAAGCTGGTCTTAGAACAGAACGTATTATGGAACTATGGATAGAGGTGCTTGGTGTGAGGCAGGAGACCTTGCCTCAGTTGGGCGTCACGTGTTATAAGGAGCAGGGGATGCAAAAAGCGGGTCTTTTTCCTCCCTCTGGTAAAACGGAAGAGACATTTATTGGCTGTCAGTGATGTCGCTTAGACATGTTGGTGGCACTTTAAGTGTTTGGTTTCATTCTTATAATTAATTGGAGAACTGTTGCATTTCTTCCAAGAATAAATGGTTGCATTTCATATTGAGAGAAACTGGAGATTAATATACATAACGTGAATTAGTTTGTAGGATATTGAAATATAGTTCTCTCTCTCTCTACAAAGAGAAAGGTGCTACGTTGATATACATTAATCATTCCATTATTAGAAGCGCACACACACACATACAGAAGTGGCCTGATTAAATCGCCAATGTGTTTCTTTAGCATTCGGGTTCATTTCAGAAATGATCGCGTCCACCATCTGGTGAATGGTACAGACCATTTTTTTTTTATTTACTCTGCTAACTAGCAGCGATGTCCAGACTGATTTATGGTGCTGATCACGTATTGGTGTAATACGGTGGGAACTGATTATTTCAATTAGTCTGGATGTGGTCCTTATTCTTTATGGCCCACAGGAAAGGTCGGTGGCATATGACGTTCTCCGAGGCTTATGGACGTGTGTGCACATGTAGGGGTGGAGTTTGGAGGGGAGGGGGGATGGCGCACTCTATATTTTGTAGAAAAAATGATTATCATCATAAGAAGATAATTCACAATGATTTCAATGTATTCATATATCTGTTACGTATTTATTTATAAACGTACCTAAACATGTATGAGCGCGCGCACACACATACACATACATACATACATACATACATATATATATATATATATATATATATATATATATATATATATATATATATATATATATATATATATATATATATATATATAGCTGACCAACCTGGCGCTGCTTGGGAAAACTCTGAATAACAACCAATAAACTCTCTCTCTCTCTCTCTCTCTCTCTCTCTCTCTCTCTCTCTCTCTCTCTCTCTCTCTCTCTCTCTCCTCTTCCTTAACCCCTCTACTCTCTCTCTCTCTCTCTCTCTCTCTCTCTCTCTCTCTCTCTCTCTCTCTCTCTCTCTCTCTCTCTCTCATGGTTTTGTACCCGGAAAAAGTACACAAACCCAACTGAGTCCACCATGAAAACATATAAAAATATGATAAAAGAAAAAGATACAGATGTGGTTTACCTAGACTTTGCAAAAGCTTTTGACAAGGTAGACCATAATATATTAGCAAAGAAAATTAGAAAACATAATATTGTGGACAAAGTAGGAAGATATGGATAAAAGAATTTTTGCAAAACAGAAAACAGATACTGATTGCAAACGATGAGAAATCAGATGGAGCTAAGATAATATCCGGTGTGCCACAAGGTACGGTTTTAGCTGCATTGCTGTTTGTTATTATGATTGCAGACATAAACAGTAATGTTAAGGACTCGGTAGTGAGAAGTCACGCCGATAACACAAGAATAAGTAGAGAAATTACTTGTGATGAAGATAGGAACTCGCTACAAAGAGACCTAAACAAAATATATGAATGGGCAGAGGTAAATAGGATGGTATTTAACTCTGATAAATTTGAATCAATAAATTATGGTGATAAAGAATGAATGCTATATGCATATAGGGGACCTAATAACGAGACAATTACAAATAAGGAAGCAGTTAAAGACCTTGGTGTGATGTTGAATAGGAATACGCTATGCAATGGTCAAATAGCAATACTATTGGCAAAATGCAAAGCAAAAATGGGAATGTTGTTCCGGCACTTCAAAACAAGAAAAGCCGAACACATGATTATACTTTATAAAACGTATGTACGTAGTCCACTTGAATATCGCAATATGATATGGTACCCACACTAACAAAAGGATATTGCACAAATAGAGAGTGTACAAAGATCCTTTACAGCTAGAATAGAAGAAGTTAAGGACCTTGACTACTGGGAAAGACTACAATTCTTAAAATTATATAGTCTCGAAAGGAGAAGAGAACGCTACATGATAATACAGGTAAGGAAACATAGAAAACATCATGGAGCTAAAAATATCAGAAAGAGCAAGCAGAGGTAGATTAACAGTGACCAAAACTATAACAGGAAAACTAAGGAAAACACACTGGACATTAATCCACTACGCACCAGCATCGATAACGCAGCGTCTATTCAGTGCGTTACCAGCTCATCTGAGGAACATCCAGGAGTGAGCGTAGGTGTGTTTAAGAATAAGCTCGACAAATATCGAAGCTGGATCCCAGACCATCTAAGACTGGAAGATGCAAAATATACCGGAAGATGCATTAGCAATTAATTCTCTGGTAGACATCAGAGGTGCCTCACACTGAGGGACCTGGGGCAACCCGAACGAACTGTAAGGTCTGTAAGGTGTAAGGTCTGTAAGGTCTCTCTCTCTAATTCTCACTCTCTCTTTCTGCTCCCTAACACCCACACTATCTCTCTCTCTCTCTCTCTCTCTCTCTCTCTCTCTCTCTCTCTCTCCCCGTCCTATTAAGATAGTTGCTTCAGTTACATTGCCCAACATTTTTGACATTTTATATTCCATCCCTTCTCAGCCCCCATTCCTATCGGAGCTGAACTTGGATTTAAAGGGCATCAGGAGCGTGACTATTCTTCTCAGAGACCTTGAAAACTTTGGATTAGACACTAATATCTGTCGTTTTCGGTTATTTTTATGAGTCACCCCTTCCCACCCTGACTCCCTTTGGTGCCAGGGATGTCTTATTCCCAGTATTCTTTTCCAGATAGTAAGTCATATGTATACCAAAATGAGGTATGATAAACCCGTAAAGTTTATTTAGTTACTAAGTACATGGGCAGAACCGGCCCCGTTTCAGGGAAGCCCTTCCCACCCCAACACCCTTTGTTGCTCTTTGGTGCTAGTGATGTCTTACCCCCACAGTATTATTTTCCATATAGTAAGTCATATGTATACCAAGTTTGGTTGAAATTGCTCAGTGCGTTTCAGAGATATGCCGGAACGTACACACACTCATACATACATACATCCATTTTCATATAAATAGATATATATGTATATGTATGTATGTATGTATTTGCACAAGCATGCGTAACAATACGTTGAGTTTGTAATTCGTTTTTAAAACATTGCACGTATACTTGAAAATCTAGGAAATTTCGGTAACTTTCCCCTAGACGTATTATAGGGCATAAGTCCCAACAATATATCCTAGTTTGTATTTAATATAAAGGATAGTAAACGTTCCAGTTACTTCTAGAATTCAAAATGGTATGTAGATTTATTTGACTTTGATGTCAAAGAACTCCTCGGAATCTGAATATCTAACCTAAATTTCATTCAGATATATGCGCATATGGAAAGGTAATTTTACGGAACAAATGTAATTAGATTTTAGATTACGTAAGAGCTTCGAATTTAGTTATGTAAAAAAAAAAAAAGCATGAAAACGGTGTCCCAAAATGTCCTTATTTTAGGAAGTTACTGTTTTTAGGCACCGATTAGTTTTGCTGTAAGTTATTTCTATCTCGATAACTGCGCGAAACTGCTGTTCCTTACTCGTCTCGGTTTTCAGATGAAAGGAAGCCCAAAATAATTTCATTTACACTATTTATTTGTCGTTTGTTTCTGTATTAGCGTCGTGATTAACTTCTTTGGAAGTTTGAAAAGAACTATTATTATTATTATTATTATTATTATTATTATTATTATTATTATTATTATTATTATTATTATTATTATTATTGGGGCTTTTTAACAGTTTTAAATAGAAAGTTTTATTTGCATTTTACCTCATTCATGAAATCGAGTAACAATGTATGAGAGCTTTTCACGTCAGTTTCTAAAATGAACAGTTTAACCACTTTTTATCATGATTTCCAGGTAAGTCCATTCCAACAATGAATGATTCAGAATTGAGGCGATTCCAGTAATGATTCTGGCGTAAATGTGATGAAGGATAAGAATCTCCCTAAATGGTTAAAGTTCGGAACGATCTTCTATCCATTATTCTGATTCAGAGTTAAGATGGACATTTCAGGTTGAAAGTTAATGGTAATAAGGATAAATCTGTAAGTTAGTCGGGTCTGATAAGTTATAATTGAAGTCGAGGAGCGTGGATGCAATTATGGAGAGAGAGAGAGAGAGAGAGAGAGAGAGAGAGAGAGAGAGAGAGAGAGTTATGACGAGGAATAGTTTGGACAAAGTAGGGATTATTATTAATGAAGGTGGATAATTCGTGCAGGAATAGAGTGGGGAATTGGGTAAAGCTTCTTCTCTTAGGCCTAACGGTGTCATTAGAGTTCATGAATTGACGTATATAAACCCATCTGTAGTGATTATGAAGTCAATTGCAAGTTTAGTGATGGATTTATGTAATTCAGGAGCCGGTGTTTTCTTGCGCATACATCATGTTTGATTGTAGCCTCGCTGACTAGAATGTAATTTGAGATTTGCGTGAGGACTGTGTTGTCATATTTCGTTTATGACACGAACATCGGCTTTCAGGCTTTATTTTTGTAATGTGGATGTCATGTCTGAGACATTGTTTTAACATTCATGTCGTATATCAGACTTCAGGAAGAGCACAGATTTTAGCTGATGTCAATATCACATTGTAGATTTTTTATTGATTGAATGTCGTATATCAGATATTCCTCGTGCTTCGGCTAATTTTCATATTTCAGTATAACGTTAGTTTTATTTTTCATATTATTTGTTTGATAACAAATTCTTTGCCTCCTGTGCATTTCAGGATTCAAGGAGGTTTCAATATGGCATCTGAGAATTTGTATATAATCTTTATTTTCCGATTCATTTTGTGACTTCAGTATTATTATGAAAGTTATAGAAAAGATTTTCTTTGGGTCGGGATTTTTACAATATTTTATACTTGATTGTCGTTTTGGAATATTTTTTTTTACATGAATATCACATTTCTCTTTTTCTGCGTGACTTAGACTTTACATTTTCTATATATTTTTTTTTAATCACCCAAGTCTCATTATATTTTGACCAGGTGACAACGCTGAGCTGTTGGAATTTCACTCAGCAGGTTGTTGTTGAGTAAAGGTTCAATATAGTTGGCAGAATCGCTGACCACAGCTGGTTTTCAATTGTGGTTGACGTTATAGAACTCTTAAAGGTTTTGATAAACTTGGCTGTTTTATATTTTTAGATTGAAGGCATTCTCATTTGAGGCGATGTTTTATTTTGTAACTCTGATGTGTGCTGCTTTCTTTCTCTCTGCGACTGAGTAATTGTCAGCTCTAACAGAAAAACATTTGCTCACTTTATATTGTTTTATTTGTTCATTCATATATTTTTGTTCAGTCTCATATAATTGTATTTCAGTGACTGGTTCTGTTCGACACTGTCACGAGAGACTAATAAATTTGATATTTTGACATCCAGGGGTTTATTTGTTATCTAGATCTTGCATCTCTTGTACTTCATGTGGGTACGGGTAATCTGCCCTTCTCTGCTTATAAATACTTCTTGGTCAGCATCGCTTCTATGTAATGGCGTGCATGATACGGTACAAGAATTCCACGCAGTCGAGCTGATGATTGAATACAACGCCATATCCCGCTTTTGCTGGCACTGACGGAACGGTGTCCTTTTGTTTAAAACAAGAAAGCTTCAGGAAACAGAGTAGTAATGTAGCTCTGGAGAAAACTAAAGCTAAGTCGGAGTATCCCAGATGAGAGGAAAGAAAATCACGAATTGACTTCTCGATGTTGCCACTGCTTCGACCTGAGAATTCCGGATCGGAGGAAACGGCCTTTTCATGGCTTCTTGCGGTCATAAATTTTTGCGGGTATTTTGGGTGCGCCTCTTTTGGTGGCCGGTTCGTTTAGTGCTCTGCGTTAGGTTTGCCTGTTCTGAGTTTCCCTCTGATTGCATCGTTTTGAAAGGGTGAAACTGTCTTGTTTCTTGAGTGTCATTGAATTCCAACTTTGATTACATTAAACACGAAAAAATAGAAATCATACATAAATACGAGTAACCACCAAAAATATGATTCAGTAATGCCGTTACGGGTTTATTCATACATGTTTACTCAATTTTTGTTATTGCATTGTGTATTAATACAACTGTTTGCGACTTCTGGTTCCTCGCTTACTCTTAATAAGCTGGATATATGTGCGTGCGATTTTGCCCTTTTGTCGGAATAAATCGCTGTGTTTTATGATAAACCGGGTATGTTATTCACTGAATTATTTCGTGATCAGTAAACTTCACGTGAGGTGTTTTCACATTGTTCATATTGATGACTGCTGGCGAGACTATCTTCATTTTGTTTGTGCATGTTTATGTATGTATGAGTGTGCTTATTCCTGCCAGTGAGATTGCAGTCAGTTATGACTCATAAATGAATAAGCATGCCTTGACTCTTCGTGCCTCGTGTAGGTGCTCGGTATGTTTCCTCTGGTTAAGGGTCGGGCTGTGCTTAGTGGACAATCAGATGAGTCATTCCTATGTTCTCTCTTTTTAAACTACACATAAGGGTCACCTACTGCTTGTCGACTTCCCCTATAAATATTGCATCGCTGCCTCTGTCTTGTACCTACTCTCGTGCACCCTGGCCACTAGAGTGCTGTACTGTAAGTCCTTCAGTTCCATCACCTCTCTCAAGTCTCAACCCATCCAGTTCGCACCTTCTTGGTGTGCGACTGCTCCTTTAACCGGTGGCTTCTCACCATTTCTCTCCACCCAACCTGACCAGACCTCCACAGAACACTGACCCAGATTTTTATTTATGGAAAGCTCAATTATTCCTGGTTATATTTCTCACCTTTTCAACCCTTCTTAGTCAACACCTTTTACCTTTTTGCTATTGTTTCCATTTCATAACTAGTATCCACAAACGGCTTCCATAAGGGGGGTTTGACTCAAAAGCCCTTCGTACTTCCCAACATTTGCCTCCTGTTCTAGCTATCTTTGATTTATAGCTTTTCCTAACACTTAACCAATCTTTGCAGCTCCTCTTTACTGTAACCAGTCTACTGTACACTACACTGTCTCAGCTGCAAACTTAATGCACCTCAGTCTCAGTCCCATTAGAAATTTACTCTCTCTCTCTCTCTCTCTCTCTCTCTCTCACACACACACACACACACACGCATCCACTTCTCGGTAAATCATGTAATCTGTGAATTTGCTCTACAAGTGACGTAACTGTTTATTTTCCACACAGTTTTCTCTGTGACCCTATCCTCGCCCTTATGCCTATTTCATCGTCCTGGAATTAGCCTACGCATTAGATTCTCATTAGAGAGGGATGATGGAGTGTCACTGTAATCAGGAATGTTTCCCCGGGAAGATAAGGGGATAGGGGGAAAGGGAGTGATTCCTTCCGCTCTTACTTTCCTCCCCTACACATCCCCCTCCCTTTCATTATTTCCGTCGTCGTTGTTTTCCGTTCATCCTCCAGCACGCCCATCTCTGCAGACCTCTCTCTCTCTCTCTCTCTCTCTCTCTCTCTCTCTCTCTAATAGTGATTCCTAATAGCAACTGTTTCTCTCCTCTCTTCACTGGGCTCCTCCCCGTTCCTTCGCCTCCTTTCCTCACTTTAGCCGTCCGTGCTCCTCTCTGTCCCTTCCCCGACTCCTATTTTCATATGAGACTGAGTAAATGGAACTAGAATTGGAAATTTAGCTCCTGGCAACATGCGTTGTCTGCTATTGTATTTTAGTCAACGGGAAAATATTTCTTGTTACAACAGTAAAAGAGAGAGAGAGAGAGAGAGAGAGAGAGAGAGAGAGAGGGAGAGGTTTTAGTGGCTATCTTTTTCTTTTTCTTTTTGTTATTAAAGATGTTAAAATATTTTTTAGAACAACTTTATTATAAAAGAAATCCATCTTAGGGCCAGCGATGATTGAGGGAGAATTCTTATTTTGACGACCCTTGTAGTGCTACCTAAATTTGGGACAATGGACCTATGACATAC
>NC_089756.1:59444477-59464477 GCF_040412425.1 Macrobrachium rosenbergii
AGCTCCAGAAGATGCTGTCCTCCCGGTCTTGAGCAGACCTTTCTAACCCCACACGCTGACCACTGATGTTCAAAGCGGCTTGTTTGCTGATGACGTCTGGTATTTCTTGGTGGTCACGCATACACAATGTGCGTTTGTTTTGTGTATATGACATTATGTACATAAATCCACACAATAGTGTGTATTCGCTTGAGATTTTGAAAGGTTTGGCTGCTGTAAGTCCTCTGTGACTTGAGTATTTGCCTACCATGGTAGCGGCCGTTCGTGCATAGCTAGGGAGAAGAATGAAATCGGACTGAAAATCTTTATACTCTACATTCAGGTCGAATTTAAGCTCATTTTGTCGTTCTCCACGTAGGCTTTATCATTCTTTATTTTTTCCCCTTTTCTGCAGCATATGATAGGTATTCCTCCAGTAACTTGAGTTTGGCATGAATGAAAAATGATATGCAACCTAACAAATAGTAATTATCATTTGGTATTTATCAGAATATCATTAAGAGTCCTTTTGTGATTGTTGTCGCGTTAACTATATTCACTCCTTTATTATTTTCTCTCCGGCTCAGGACCCACTAAGACTAAGTGGGTCGTAATTTGGTCTATTCTGCTAGTGCTCTTGTCGAGAGATCTTTAGCCCTCACCCGTTTTTGGGAAACGGGAAGATGGTGTGGGGCGGGCGAAAGATGGGGAATTGGAAGGGTGAAGGCGGAGGGGTGAGGAGATGGATGGGGAAGGACATAGGGTTGATGTGTGCCAGGGGGAATGGGCAAAGGGAGGGGAGGTGGCAGGTTACGAGTGGAACAATTTATTGGATATCCCGTCTCTGTCTTCCTCTCAAATTCTGCCTTGTTGCTTTGGATCCTGAGGTGGGGGGCGAGAGAGAGAGAGAGAGAGAAAGCAATATATAAAAATAAAAGTAATAATAGATATCGGCTTGGAACGAATAAATATAACAGTACTGTAGAATTTTTGTTTACCTCTCCCTATGACTGAAAAAAGCACTGGCGATAATGGAAGTTTAGCCATTAAATTATTGAAGCCATTGTGCTCATACATATGCACACAGACATACACACATATATACGGTATATACAGTAAACATATACATACATATAAATATTTATATATATATATATATATATATATATATATATATATATATATATATATATATATATATGTGTGTGTGTGTGTGTGTGTGTGTGTGTGTGTTGTATTTTGAGTGTTTTACACTCATTCCTTCATAGAGCTTATTTTACTTTGCACCCTATGCAAACATTGTATTTAATGAAATCGGTGTTTTAAAGAAGTCTGGGGTCTCCTCGTTTATCTGTATATTCACATACAGTTAACGAGATAATATTTATGTATTAAGATACAAGTTATTATTAATAATTGTTTGTTTGTTTAGACACAGTACGCTAGAATGAACTATTGCTTCGGTATAATTTGCCAGAAATTACCTGTTGATTTATCTGTAGTTTAATAGTACGTGACACATTCTTGACATTCTAATTCATTGCGCAAAATGAAAGATACGTCAGATGAAAAAGTCTTCAGTTTTCTAAAAGAGGTGGAAAAAGCAAACATTTTTGCCCAGGCGCCAAGTTCGCCACCATTTCAATTTCAAATGAAAGTGAATGGGCATATCCGGTCGGCAAATTCCTGAGATGTCTGCTAGTTCTGCACCAGCCCCGGTGTTTTTTTTTTTCCATGCCTCTAGGTTAGGTTAGGTTAGGTTGGGTTAGGGAAGAATCTCGCTGCCTTGCACACTTACTTTATAACACTTTGTACATCACCCGTTTTCATAAGAAATTTGATATAGTTGGCGTATTATCTGATGTACATGAACCTTGAAATAAAAGCTTGGCCATCCCAAAGATAATAGGCTACTGTTCAGCAAATGTATAAAACATTTCATTATTTCGATACTGGGCTGAATTCTTGTTCGTGAAGCATCGTATGCCTACAGAGCAAATTATTTATCTGAATCAGACAAATATATATATATATATATATATATATATATATATATATATATATATATATATATATATATATATATATATATATATACTGTATATATAGATATATTTATATATATATATATGTATGTATGTATGTATGTACGTATGTTTGTTTGTTTGTTTGTATGTACATATAAATAAAATCACAGTTAAAAAAACTCCTTTTTCTTTGCCAGACTTGTCTGATTCAGATAAATGACTTGCTCTACAGGCATACGATGCTTCACGAGCAAGATTTCAGCCCCAGTATCAAAGTAATGGAATGTTTTATACATTTTCTGAACAGCATTATCTTTGGGATGGCCAAGGCTTTTATTTCAAGGTTCATGTATTCCAACTATATAAAATTTCTTATGAAAATGGTAATGTACAAAGTGTTATAAAGTAAGTTTGTTGTGGCTGTTTGATAATATTGGAAGAATAGAGGTTTGTGGCAAGATTGGAGGATTCTGAAATTCTGGAGAGGAAGACCCAGAAAATGCCAGGTCGAAGGATTGGATGCGGTAACAGAACAAAGTAACCGTTTAGCCAGGAATCAAGAGTCTGCGTGGAAGATTGATGTGAATGAAGCAGTGTGTGTGTGTGTGTGTGTGTGTGTGTGTATGTATGTGTATGTGTGTATGTACACTCGACTCTGATTTGCTGGTGAACCTTCTGCGTAAGTACAGCGAGTGAAATGACTAATTTTGACCGAGAATTTTCGACATGAGTTTTATTCTTGATTCAGCAGGGAAAAGTTGAGTGTGACATTAGCCGTCTTTGTTTTTACATCTCTCTCTTGGAGAGAGAGACCCCCTTATCAGGGGAAACTGCGCTGCTGTGCAGTTAAGCAAAACGGCATAACTGCGTATAGTTTCATATCTTTCAAATGAACCAGGACAAGGAAGGAAATTTGTTGGGCTTCCGCTTTAATACATGAAGGGACCCCGTGTTTAAACCGATTCTGCAGTATGTATCGCGATCGATCTTTTGCTGTATAATCCTCTCTCTCTCTCTCTCTCTCTCTCTCTCTCTCTCTCTCTCTCTCTCTCTCTCTCTCTCTCTCTCTCTCAGAAATTTATTAAAAAGGTTACATTAACACCTACAAAATATTGATTTCGTTTTTGGATATCTTTTTATAGAGCGATTGAAATAACGATAAAATTGCAATGTAGTTCCCTTTTTTGATTCAATAATTCACGTTTTCAAAAGTAATTTTAAAGAGTTTCAAGTGTACTGCTTTATCTGAATGGTTAAAGCCGAGGTACGTACATAAATACAGTTTCTTGATATTTTGTCTTTATCTTTTACTATGTCTGCGTGACCGCATTTCAGTTTTATCGTGTTTTATCGTTTTCCTCCTCTATTTGTAATTTTACCATCTTTATTTCAGTTTGTTTCAAATGAGGTCAAGATATTGGGTACGAACGCGGTGGGATATTTTTGCGTGGAAAATGACCATAGCGTGTTTCGCATCTCTTGAGGGTCTTTTGAGGCAAATCCCTTGTGCGTGTCGTAAAGTGAGCGTTAATTACTATGATTTTCGCTTCATTACATAGACATTGCAATTACCTGTATTACGAATGCACTAATCACGGCTCATGGTCATGCCAGTTGGCATCTCGTATACCAGTTGGTACTTTAAGCCCAGTGAGTTTCACGTCACATTTAAAGTACACAGAATGGTGATATTTTCGGTCTTAATATCGTATTTGCTGTATGTATGTTTTTTTGAATGGCGATATGAAAGGGGAAAAAAAAAAAACAAAGATGACGTCCAAACTTGTTTCATTTTATCAACTAAATCCTACGAAAAATGTAAGTGATTATTATTTCGAGTGCCTCTCATTTCAGTAACTCCATTATTGTTGGTTAAATAAAGATTAACGAATTATATAAGCTCACAAATATCGCGAATGATTTCATATTGACTTTGAAAAATATTAAGATTCATCCTGATATTGAAGGGGTCAAGTTAGGACGGAGACCACGTCGCTCGCTCCATTGTGTGACCAATACCAGTGGAAACTTAGAGACATGGAATAAGTTCATAGCTGAGATATAAATCTAATTAATTCTGTGAATCATTTCAAATGGGGACATTTTCTTCAAAAACTGAGAGACTCATCGTTAATAAAGCATTCATTGCATAGATGTAGATGTGTCTAATGTCTGGAATTTAAAGAAAATCATTGATTCTTTTCATTTTTTACTAATAAAATACATTTTACTCATTATATGAAGTAAAATGTTGATAATCTTGTCTCATTAAGTGATAAAAATGCGTAAAATTAAATGAAAAAGTGTTCGCTTCTATTAATTAATTAATTAATTAATTAATTAAATAATGGGAAACACTTACACAGTTCTGTTGAAAAAAAGCCAGTTCCGGATCTTTGAATATAAAATGTTATTCCTTTGCTGTGAGATGGAGCGATTACATAAATTCTGGATCACTAAATACAAATTTTGAGAGTTTGTTATGAAATTCAGTAAACAACCTCACGAACGATCTTGTCCACTGAATGAAAATTTTAATCGTTTGCTGGAATATTCAGCGAATAGACTGATTTCGGATCGCTTATTCGCGGAAGAAAGATACAAATCCTTCGTTACGAGTCCAAGGAACAAGCCAAATAAAAGTCTCCACCAGAAGTAATGAATTCTTTATTTGCTGTCATCTCATTCGCCTTAGACAAGCAGCTGCATGGAGTCATTTTGATAATGAAAAAACTACCCTGCACGTTGTTTCATTAAATAAGAAAGTCGAGTGATCCCCAAAAATGAATGTTTAAACTCGCAATTGATGGAAGAGGTTTTCCTTCGCGAAAGAGAAGTTGAAACGAACACCGTAAATGAATCAAGATGAAGATCGTAACTTGGGAAATAAGTCAGTGAAAGTTTGTTGTCAGGATATAATTATATTATTACTCTCGTAAGAATCTTCATTCGTTGGTTCTGACGCTTTTGGAATCTTCATGAAATTACATTTTGTTTTAGTGCTGTATTACTTTTTATTGTATTTTTCGCTGGGAGTGGATTTCATGGTTAAATATAATGTAATATT
Organism: Macrobrachium rosenbergii; assembly: GCF_040412425.1. NCBI lineage: Eukaryota > Metazoa > Arthropoda > Malacostraca > Decapoda > Palaemonidae > Macrobrachium > Macrobrachium rosenbergii. The sequence goes on from NC_089756.1 coordinate 59,449,551, forward strand.
TTCATTTGATGTGGACTTTAGGATTACTTCTTTACCTCAAGGAAACTCAACTCAGTACACGAAACACGCAGAATAGATACATTCTAGTATGACAAAAATAATAAATAATTAAATTTTCTGATGATTTTCATTCGCAAGCGTAATACCAATTTCGGGAACCTTAAATTGGCTCTTGTCTTGTACATTTTACTTCTCGGGAAGAAGACCGACTTCGAAAACCTTGAAGTGGACCTTCCCTCAACCCGGAGCAGCTAAAAAAGAGAAAAAAAAATCTTTTTTCATTCCCCCAAGACGAGTTACCTGGTTTGGAGGAGAGTGATTGACGTGCGACTCGGTCAGGTGATTAGAAGTTTTAAGGGGGGAGGGGGTGAGCTGAAAATAAGGTCACGGCGGGGAAGGATTGCCAGTTCTGGGCGAAGTTCGAGCGCTTATGGAGGGAATATTCATTCCCAGGTATCTAAAGGGCAGTGGCCATGGAGAGTGGAAGGCAAAGGGGACTTCCAGGGGCAAAAAGATAGGAAAATGTTTTCACCAAAAAATCAAGAAAGGAACTTTGGCTTTACAGAACATGAATCTCTCTCTCTCTCTCTCTCTCTCTCTCTCTCTCTCTCTCTCTCTCTCTCTCAATGAAAATCACAGTTTTTCACCTTCCTCTCAAAAATAAGGACTAACTCTTCGTTTTGATTAATTTCTATCGGCGTTGGATATTTTTCCGTCCCCTGATGATGTGAATCGCGTTTTTCTCCTTTTTGTTAATTAAGGTGTTTTCGGACAAAGTTTACTTTGCGCAGATTTTGCCTTTGAATTTTTCATTTCTTTTTTTTAATTCAGCTTCTGTGAGTTTTCTATTTATTTTATTTAACGTTCAAATGTATCTTGATTTTTTTTGACGAATATTTCCGTGGAACTTTCAGGATTTCATTTTTTTCAGTCATTTCAATATGACGGATTTATATGCCGAGTTTGACTTTATATCTGTGAAGTGAAATGTTGACATCTGTTTATTTATGCAATTATTAATGCACATGTTTATTTTTCTTAATTTGAATATATTCATATACGTTTCATAATATTTTCCTGTGTTGTTATTGCGTACATCGGATTTTATATTGCTTTACATTAAACATTTTTTGCTGAATATTCCGTATTTCAGTTTCTCAGTGCGGGACCTTAATCTCTCTCTCTCTCTCTCTCTCTCTCTCTCTCTCTCTCTCTCTCTCTCTCTCTCTCTCTCTCTCTCTCGCACACACGAACACACACGTACACACATAAGCTCGCGCACATGAGCGCTTTAGTTTCTACTGTACTCTGTCTGTATGTCTATCTGTCTGTCTGTTATTAAAGAATTGAAAACCCTCTTTTAACGCCTGTTTGATCATACTATACACTTATACTTACTTACCTCTTCCTTGGAATGGGCAGAATCCAGCAATGGAACGAGGGGTGCGACTCCGAATTCTTTGTTTTGGATGTATGAGTCTCAAAATGAGTCGGGCAGGCATGGCATCGATTCCTTACCTATTTGTCAGTCCAGTCGACTGCGTCTCTCTCTCTCTCTCTCTCTAATATTGCGGATTTAGGAAAGTGTGAACAAATTAAAACCTGACTGAAATAGATGTTCATTAAGAAAGAGAGAGAGAGAGAGAGAGAGAGAGCTTCGTATAAGATCTGGAAACTTTAAATCTATTTCTGAATTTTTAGGTGAAAATGAATAACAAATTTTTATTTATTGAAGCGGGTTATCTTTCAAGGCTTGTTGAAATGAGATATATACGTAGCGTGAGAGCTTCCTTAAACACCAATTACTTTGTTATCATACTCTGTAAACAACCAAAACAAAAATTGGACAGTAATGATGCAGTACTTGACGTCATTCCCAGAAGGGTCATTCTTTCAAGTCCTGTCCTTATGTGAGATCATTTATTACGTGAATGGGAGGTCAACCTTTAAGGAACTCAGGCTGCTTGAAATCTAAGAACGCCGACTGTAAAAAGGCCACTTCCTATTCACCTCTTTAATGAGCCCCAAAGGGTTCATATTCACATGGTAAAAATTTTTATATTTTATATATATATATATATATATATATATATATATATATATATATATATATATATATATATATATATATATATATATATATATATATATATATATATGTATATATATGCATGTTTGTGTGTCTATAATGATGTTGTGTATACGTTAGAATTGTACATACGTGCATGCGTGCGTGTGTGCGCGTGTGCCTGCGTTTTCGTTTGTAAAAATGCGTACACATGTTTAGAAAATAATTGATCTATTACTGTTCGTAAAGAACTGTGAATGGAAGAGTGAAAATCGTGAACAGCAGAAAAAAAAAACACATTTAGCAGACCTGTTTGGTATATTTTTTTTTATAATTGAAGGCTTTTGGGTAGGAAATCACGTCCCAGGTGATCAAGGAAAACGACTTTTAAAGTAGCGTTAAATAAGGAATTTTAAAAACTTGAAAGATGGGGCCTCGCCTTGGTTCCCAAATACTAGTGTTGATTTATTGTGCATAAAATATGGGAATGAGTGGGAAAGAGAGTGAGAGAGCGGCGGACAATGTTTACATTTAAAAGGGAAATCCCCTGAGAGGGGCCCGACGCAGAGAAAGAAAATAAAAGAAAATAAAACCAAAGGAAAGGAAATAGAAAGAGCCGTGTTTACATTTTAAGTTAAAGGTCAGAGATGGAGCGAGGGTAGGTGGCTTCACAGAGAGCGGAAAAAAGAAAATCCGTAAACGGAAATGTTTAGATTTTTTCCTCGTAATGGAGGAAGAGTATAAGAGACGAGGTGGGTACGGCCGACTGCAGATGACAGGCCCGAATAAAGGACGTCATGCTGTGAGCCCTTTTGAATTTAGATGCCATCTCTCTCTCTCTCTCTCTCTCTCTCTCTCTCTCTCTCTCTCTCTCTCTCTCTCTCGTTTATTTTCTCTGTGAATTAAGTTGTGCAGGATCGTAAAATAAGGTCAGAAGCAGAAAAATGACTTTGTTTTTCATTTCAGCGTAGAGGAATAGGGATTCTCTCTCTCTCTCTCTCTCTCTCTCTCTCTCTCTCTCTCTCTCTCTCTCTCTCTCTGCTCGTTATTGCGTTTTGGAACCTGAAAAAATCATGCGTTTTAGTGAAAAATGCGATTAAAATTCAGTGGCAAAATCGTATTGTTCTTATAATAAAACCCTCCTGCTATTATAGGCTGATCTTTAGATAGCTCAGGGAACTGTTCTTGAATATTAAAAAAAAAAAGAAGAATAAAAAAAGAAGAATAAAACAAATGAAAACCTGACATTATCCGGTAGAATAACGTAGGATTTCCAAATCAGAGTACAACCAAGCAAATTTCCTTTGTATTTAAGTGTTTTAAAAACGTGTGTTATAGAGATTTATAATTCATGTAATCAATTGTTATTTAAAGAACATGTATGATGATATGTAGGTAACTCGCCATTTTCCAGTGATGTTTAAAAAAATGTATAAAAGCATATGAACGAAACCCCGTTGTCTTTGTTTGATAGAGGGACGAAGACTTAAGAACGGTAACTTTTGGAGCATTTTTACTCAATAGTTAGTGAAGATTTACGAACCCTGTAGATCGAAGTATTGCTACAGGAAAATGCGAAGGATCCCCTAAAGCGGGCAGTGCATAAAATTCTATACCGAAAGCACTAATGGCGAGTTGATGGAAAGGAAAATATTTGAGGCACGTCGAAACGCTCTTCCAGGCGTCACATGGCTTTGACAGCGATATCTGAGGGCGGGTGGCTAGGCGGAAGAAAGTTGCTTGGTCATGTGCTCGTGGTGAAGTGCATGAGGCTTTAATGAAGCCTTTGGCAATAAATTTTCCTTATTATTATTATTATTATTATTATTATTATTATTATTATTATTATTATATTATTATTATTTGATGGTGAATTTGAGGGATACAAAGAAAGGAATGTGCTTTCTGCAATATGTTTTGAATTTATGTACTGATTGTTTTTTATTTAACTAATAATAGATTTCAACCAAGATACTGTTTTTATACTTTAGTTGTTTGATGTTTATTAATCTGTGTAATAATCGATGCAATTTTTCCTGTAAATTTAGAAATTCTTATCTTTTTCTGATCATTAGATTATTTGCGTTTTAGTCACTGGCATATAGGGAAAGACAGACAGTCAGATAATGATCAGCTGATAGTTTTAACTTATAAGGGAGTCAAAATGAGATGTTATTTTTTAAAAAGTGCTTTCGTGGAAATTGAGAGAGAGAGAGATTTTCAGTTGAAAACATGAATTTTTCAAGGAAGTCTTATTCCTGAGTAATGTCAGGCGGAGGGTGGGGTTGAGTGTGGGGTTGGGTGGAGCTTGGAATAATATAATGTATACATACATTGTTTTGTACTTGTGCATTGTGAGGGCGAGGGGGAAAGGCAGGACTCATCCACGTGTGCTTAATTAGAGCCGAGAGAATGGAACAGAAGACGGACTCAGCTTGCAAGAGATCATTTCTAATTTTCCTTGGATGCCACGCCGTGTATTTCATTTTGCTCTCTCTCTCTCTCTCTCTCTCTCTCTCTCTCTCTCTCTCTCTCTCTCTCTCTCTCTCTCTCTCTCTGACACAATAACGGTTTACGATTTCCTTATTTTCTCCAGGATGTAAATCTGCATGTCTTCTCTCTCTGTCTCTCTCGACGTTGATATATCTTAAATGGTATTTATTAATGAGCGATTTTTCAAATCAATACTACTATAATTTGTCTTGACACTACATTTTCGTTAGGGAGAGAGAAGGAGGGAGGGAGAGATGAATGCCAGAAACATAATGAAAGGTATTTTACCGTTTCCCCAGCGAGCTGGTGTGTACTTGTCTCTTTTCTTATTTACGAGACAGGTATCTCACTTGAAGAAGAATCAACAGAAAGCAACCTCGCTTGCATTCATGACTGTTCTCGTTAGCAAGGGAGTTAACAAGCAGGCGTTCTCTTTCCCTCATCTTTCTCTTTCTCCTTTTTCCTTCTGTTTCTCTTTATGAGATGTGATTTTCTCCAAATTTAACGCGGTGCTTCAGTGTTCCGTTGATTCTGTTAATTTTTTTCATTAGTCTCTCTCTCTCTCTCTCTCTCTCTCTCTCTCTCTCTCTCTCTCTCTCTCTCTCTCTTCTCTCTGACTTTATATTGGACATTCTTTTTGCTTATATTTATTCTGAACATTATGTGTCAGTTTTGACGTACCTTTTTATACATTAAAGCTCGTATTTGTATGTACGTATACACACACACACACACACACACACATATACATATATATATATATATATATATATATATATATATATATATATATATATATATATTCATAAGATTTTATGTTCAGTATAAACGTTTTAGCTTTTACCAAGACAGTGGGCAACTAATTTGTTTGTTGAGGCTCTTTTCCCTCGCCTCCAATCACAAAAATAAAAAGGTTTTCTACTTACGCGCAAAAAGGGCATCGAAAACTACCACCATTAAATACATTTTGAGCATCGCATCTCCCTGTTTAGTTCCTCAGTTTTCCGGCAAATAATGAATTTCTTTTGTTATCTTTACTTCCTTCTACAAATATTTTTGGAAGGTTCACGTGTCATCGATTTTTCAGTTTTTCTATTTTCCCAAAAGTCGTCAGGAATTTTAAAAAGATCGCAACTTTTACAGGTTTTTGGTTTTTTTTTTTGTCTTGAGAGATATTCGTTGTATGACATCCATTGCCCTATAATACTGACTGCATTATTTAATGACTGTTTAAGCTGTCATTACAGGGTGGCTACTTCGGATAATTCTGTAATATTGCAGTGTGGAAATAAGTCACTTTGGATTATACTTCGCAAAACCAAAATACCACATTTTTCTATCCCTCAGTTCAAAGAAAAAGCATGTAACAGTCATTTTCAGGTTTTGAATTGGATAAAAACGCCAAATGAGAACTTACATTGGCTTGGTAAACGATTAACAGAATAATTAAGAAGGGTTTCCAGTGATTGAATTGATGTTTTGAGAATAAATTAAGCATGTTCATCTGTGGTGAAAAGTAGAGGGATGAAGGCCGACCGGACGGACAACGCCGTTGACGGATGTTTGCCAGATGTGAAGAATAAAAGTTCCCATTCCAGAACACCAAAACAACGTTCCCGAAACACTGCTCCTGGTCTTTCAACTCAAGGTTTCAAATGTTTCCCCTTTTCTTCAAGTTTAACATCTCTCAGATTTATGAGATCTATGAAAGTCAGTGATATACCTCCCTGTTGTTATCAAATAATTTTAACAAGGACGCGTGCGGTAGATCAGATCAGGTGGTATAACGTCGGTGAAATTGAATTGTCGGGAGTTTTGTTTTAAGGATAAGTCAAATATCCCAGCTTGAAATTTCAGTTATTGGTAACAAATTGAGTAAATTTCCTTTTCTATCTTTTTCCCTTGAAAATTAACGAAATGATTACATTTTCCAGTCATTTAAGAGAATCTTAGTCACTCTACTATTACTGCTTACCACGTCTGCTAAGAGACGTGTTCGTTAAGTGTGTGTTTCAGGAAAGGCCTTAAGCATTGGACGCATAGAAGCTTTTAAACCGAAAACACAGCGCCACTCCAATTATATGGTAATGAGAGGCAGAAAGGCTCTGTTGCTCGCTATAGCAGCAGCCTTCCTGCCATCAAGACAGAGGAGCATTTTATTCCATTTAAACATACGAGAGGAACCCTGCAATACTCTCTCTCTCTCTCTCTCTCTCTCTCTCTCTCTCTCTCTCTCTCTCTGCCTGTACTTCTTGTATCTGGTTTCTCTCTTCCGTTTAGTCTGTGAAATAAGAGAGAGAGAGAGAGAGAGAGAGAGAGAGAGAGAGTCTTGGTAACGACGCCACTCTCGCTGCTGCTTTAAATCAAATATGAAAATGATTTAGCAGCATAAAGGCGCCGGGAACATTTTAATGAAGAAATTTCAGTCGAAAAGACTCGGGTAGATCAAAGGGCTTTCCAAGGACCTCGTTACCGAAGCGTCTATTATCACACCTTCAGGAGAAATGGAGAGGGAAAGAGCTAATTCCCCTTTGCTGCGTGCCAGTGTTGGTTCAAATTACAGCATGTTTGAGCAGCGTAATCAGTGCTGTACGCGCCCGCGCGCGATTGCGTATGAGAGTGAGGTATTTAATTAAGGTGTTTGGTAGACTTCTTAGCAAACTGCATGATTCAGTGTAGTGACCTTATGTTATCATGGAATTTGTAGCGTGACATTTTTTTATAACGAGATTTCGTCAAGTAGCAGGATTTCCAGACGTGATTCACATGATGTCAATTGCAAACAAGGAGCAGTCGTATTTAAATTTTTGCGTTTTTTAAACAGGAATGTTTGTTCCTGAAATTCTCATAACAGGAAACGTAACGTACTAACTATGCCCACGAAATGAAGAACATTTTCAACATCGTAATTTTCTTGTTTTTCCTTCTTTGAATTGCAGGTAATATCTACCCAATTTTGTCTACTTTAGGCGCTGGGAGTTCTCATATTCAATTCTTTAGATTGTTAGAAAAGAACCGTTTGTGGTACTGCTTTTAATAATGTGTGTCTAAGTTATGGTGGAATTGTCCTTTTGTTCGACTAGCATAAGTCACCTTTTCCGACCACAAATATGATATTGTTACTTGTGAACTGGACTCTGTTTGTGTTCTACTCTCGAGACGGCCATTGTTTTCAGTGATTATTTTTTTAGTTCGTGATTTTTTTATTCCTTGTTCCCGATTTTTCGGTCTGTGATTAAACTCGTTATCATTTCTTTTCAAAAGCATCCGTGCGCAACGTGCAACGTCTCAAACCTTTATAATCTGAGAAGGGATTTTCCCAATAATAGATCTGTATGGAGCTGTCCTATAGAATTCGTTTTTAGATTTAATTTTTGAGGTTTGTGGATTACGAAAACAGCCATTCTTTTGAAGATATGATTTCTTTCAGGCATGGGCTGAGGACTGGAATCGAATAATCATCTTATTTTTAAATCCTGAACCTAAATCATTCATTTAATAGATTGTGAATTTGCCTGTCATAGTAACTAGTGTTTTAGTGCATTTAGCTGCTTATAGATGTTTACATTTATTCTTGTACGTTCTGTTGCCAAGTGAATAGCCTTGTGGTCTTCGGTAACCAGTCTCCTCAGTTTGAATCTTTCTTCTTAGGTTTCAGGATTTACATAATCTTTCTTTATGATCGCAGGAAGGGTGTCTTTTGAAGCCACTTCAGCCTGTGAACAGCTCTGGTTTTGTGTTTATATATATATATATATATATATATATATATATATATATATATATATATATATATATATATATATATCTGTCTGTATACAATTATCTATCTATCTATCTATCTATCTATCTATCTATATATATATATATATATATATATATATATATATATATATATATATATATATATATATATATATATATATATATATATATATATATATATATATATATATATATGTGTGTGTGTGTGTGTGTGTGTGTGTGTGTGTGTGTGTGTGTGTATGCGGATAACTCGCAGAATGCATTATACTTGAATGTATAAAATACTATAATGAAAATTGAACAGTGATATGGTTCTGTTTAGACATTTTCCAATGTATAAGAAATTTACATTATATATATGATAGGATAAGTTCACAGGGCACGCGAACATTCAAGCAGTTATAAAAGGAAGCGGTGATTTTTTGTCAGAGGGTATTCTATTCAAGGTTATATATTATATATTATTAGGCCGATAATTATACTTTTATCAAAACTTTCTTTTGTAAGTCCAGACCCATCTATACTTAATGTTATGAGACTGAACAAATTATTTAGCGCCTGTCAAATTAATGGCATTTATTTATTTATGCTGTTCATGTATCTTTCCCAGTGATGTACCAGTTTGAATGACATGGAATTTGATATGTAGGACCTTTGGTATTTTCAGGAGAGTTCTTCAGCAGTTCTTTTCGTGGTATTACAGTTCTGAAATGCCACATTCACATTCAGCTTTTAGAGGTATTCATAGAGGACGGTAAATTCAGCTGTCTGCTGTCCGTCGTTCCAGATAGAAATGCCAACAAATCGTCAATAGGAACTTGGGTGAACAATAATACTACACAGAAAGTTACAAATTTGGAATCACTACCAATCTGGCAACGATCTTTTTTTTTAACTGTTTGTAAGTCTATGAACGGTGCTCTCGGCCTTTTATATATATATATATATATATATATATATATATATATATATATATATATATATATATATATATATATATATATATTTATATATATATATATATATATATAATTATATATGTGTATATATATATATAATATATAATATATATATATATATATATATATATAATATATATATATATATATATATATATATATAAAATTAAATGCCAGTTTTTTTACTACTCCGTACAATGATTTGGAAAATGTCTTAAGAGATAAAACTTGGCTTCTGAGGGCACCATAGAAGTTGGAAGACATAGACTGACTTGGATGAGACCCATAAGAAGGGAGGCCGGAGATAAGTGAAGTTTGTGGAAGGAAGAGAGAGCACAGGAAAGACAGGATTGTTGGAATTTCATAGAGGCATCTCTCGCCACGCTGAGTTGGAGGCGATGATGCCGATGATGATGATGATATGGTCAGATTTTAAAATCATATCAATGCGAGTGTAGAAACCAAACTAAGTTGAGGTCATCTTCTTGATTAGGACAACCACAATTTCTATGTGATTTTCTAAATTATGACTTACCAGCTTTAGGAACCAATGTTAATACTGTAGTACCATAGAATAGGAATAATCATTACAAATTCAGGACCATATTATGAGTTGAAATATTTTCTCTGTTCTTCTTCTAGTACAATATTCCTCTCTTACATCCTTATTTAAATCCCTGGTCCTCGAAACTGACAATGCAACGATGGTCTGAGTTGCCGTAGGTGAAGCAAACTCAGGTGACGGCGGCTGGCGGCTGTGGCTGATGAAGGCTGCTGTGTCCTTGCGATTGAGATTTTTTTTTTACTTTTGATTGAGTGTGCTGTTATCGGAAACATGTACTCTTAACGTATATTTTGGTACTTTGGTTTCATCCCCCCCTTCTAAGGAGAAGCTCGGGTCTTGCAACCTTTGCCCAGTAATTGAAATGCTTTCGAGAGAGAGAGAGAGAGAGAGAGAGAGAGAGAGAGAGAGAGAGAGAGAGAGAACTTCTAAACTTTGTGAAGGTGCGGAGGGATCTGACCTTACAGGAATTAGCTCCCGGGGAGTCACTTTGTAATTTTTTTTTAGTGTCATTAGGCCTAAATCCCAAGGTCACATTACGTGTTTTAGTAATTGTATGTACAGTTCCTTTCTTGGCAAGTTAGGCCTATCTCTTGGTGCGTTTGAGTCTTTAGGATTTTTGTGGATCTGTCTGTTCCCTGGTTTTATCTGCTTTATCCACTATTCCATTGTTTTGTTATTACTTATTTCAGATCGGGTTGTATGTGAATCCTTCGATATCTTAATATTATACCTTTACTTTTAATACAATAGCTCTCTGTGGGAAGAGCTTACATTACATATTGATTCATATATGTTTCTGCTGCTTTGATAAATAGCATTAGAAATATGTAGCAAGTACACAGCCAAGGGTGCTTTTGGCAGTGTGTTATATATATATATATATATATATATATATATATATATATATATATATATGTGTGTGTGTGTGTGTGTGTGTGTGTGTGTGTGTGTGTGTGTATATGTATATATATATATATATATATATATATATATATATATATATATATATATATATATTTATATATATATATGTGTGTGTGTGTGTGTGTGTGTGTGTGTGTGTAACACACACTATATATATTTATTATATATATATATATATATATATATATATATATATATATATATATATATATATATATATATACTGTATATACTTTTGTGTTCGTGCGTATGTATGTATTGACCTCTCATAAGTGTAGATGGGAATTTTCAGAATTTACCAACATTTCCTGCACTGTTCTGTTATCATTCCAGATTTTTGTAATATGGTTGTTCTCCTTTTGCATTTCTAGTAGTAAAACTCGAGAGTCGGCCTTTAAATTTCCCTTTATTTTAAATATGTGATCATTTTATCCCCCCCCCTTTTTTTTTTAGAAATATTTGACCATTTTAAAGTGAACATGTCTGTAGGGTTGCGCTTGGTATATTATTATTAATAAATTCCTATCTTGAATTTTCTGTCTTTCTATATTATTGCTTGCTAGCTGCCGTGCCCGGTGTTGCTCGGTAAAAACTCAAAGCGTAGAACACACCCAGACCGTAGAATTCACCCAAAGCATAGAACAAACCCAAAACGTAGAACACACCTGGATATTTATTTATCCCAACCTTCTATTAGACAGGAACAGGAATAAAATCTATCTGTAGTGTAATATCAAAGACATTTTATTTATAGATTTTTAAAAATATAATTACAGTATGCAAATTATAAAGTAAAATCCGTCACAAATTCACTATAATACCACTTTAACACAAAACTTGATTGTAAACAACATTTTTAGTTTCACCATCTGGAGAAAGAATAAATAGATTCTTGGGTGAACCTACCCTTGAGCAAGCAAAATAAAGTTGTCCATGGGAAAAACATGACGATCTCAAATCCACTCCACAGCACTTAACAGACTGTCCCTGCGCCCTGTTGATCGTGATCGAGAATGCAAGTCTCACTGGAAATTGCAATCTCTTAAAGTTAGAAGGGAGATCCGTCGGAATGAGTGGTATATGAGCTGTGGGATAAAAACTGTTTCAACCTCTCCCTTTCCTGTGAGATAGTTGCTTCAGTTACATTGCCCAACATTTTTGACATTTTGTATTTCACCCCTTCTCACCCCGCTTTCCTATCGGGGCTGAACTTGAATTTAAAGGACATCGGGGGTGTCACTATTCTTCTCAGCGACCTCGAAAGCTATTGATTAAACACTAATATCTGTCGTTTTCGGATATTTTTTACATGTCACCCCTTCCCACCCCCACCCCCTATGGTACCAGTGATGTCTTACTCCCACATGGAAGTCCTCCCCAACCCCCAACCCCTTTGGTGCCCTTTGGTGCTAGTGATGTCTTACCCCCACAGTATTCTTTTCCAGATAGTAAGACATATGTACACCAAGTTTGGTTGAAATTGCTCAATGCGTTTCAGAGTTATTCTGAAACATACACACACATACATCCATTTTTACATATATAGATAATTACTGTAATTATTCATTGTAGTAGTAGTAGTAGTAGTAGTAGTAGTAGTAGTAGTAGTACCTTTGGGGTTGTTATCCTCGTTTACATGGCGGCTGATTGTAGCCTTGGTGGACGCATAATCGTTATAAATATTCCGATTAATATTTTTTTCGTATTGAAAAAAAACTCGTTTCTGCTTCGCCATTATTTTACCCCGGCTTGTATCCCTTCTTGATTTTTTTATATTGTTCTTTTGTTAAAATATTTTCTGCCCTCTTTCATTCTTTTTTTTACGTCCCCTGTCTTTTCATAAAAATCCCTTTCCCTTTGCTGCATTTTCTCTTGTCAGTTTCTGCATTTTACATCTCTTATTTTCTTTTCCATTCCATTTTTTCTTTACTTTTTTTTACTTCTGTATTTTTTGTTGCGTTCAGATTTTTATCATATTCTTCGCCCATTTATTCCCAGTCCTTTCTTTTGTTTCTCCCATTTTGGGCGTTTTTTATTTTCTTGTTGGAATACCGTGTCTCTTTCTTTTGTTTCGTTTGTTTGTTTGCTTGTTTTGTTTCCCTTGTAAGATGTTGCAATTCCCAAATATTTTCCCTCTCAACGTTTGTGTATAAATAGTACAGAATTTTAGTCTTTTCCATCTTACTGTCACATTTTTATTTTGATACTTTCACTATTTTCAGTCCAGTTAACGTTATCGAACCAACGTTCTTAAATTTCTTGTTTTATTTCTCATTATTTTTTTTTTTTTGATAAATCTCCCAGATTTCTCATGGTGTTCTCGTTCTGCTCTTCCAGTAGTTATTTGTGATCAGCACTTAATGATTTTTTACTCTTGGCTCCTGTTTCTTTTTTCTTCTCCTCCTTCCTTCTTCCCTAACTATTCATTCATTTTGTCAATCTACATCTTCCCTTTTCCATTTTCCTCCGTGATGAATATCTTCACTGTATCATCACTTTCCATTCTTCTTCTTCCCCTTCTCCCCACCCCCCCAACCTTTTCCCTACCCCGAGGGAATTCCCCTTCCTATCACCTGCCTCCTCCATAGAGCAACCCCTCTTGACGTCCCGTACCTCCCATACCCTCCCACGGGGCAATTCAGAATCCATTCTCCTGGTCCCTTGTTCTCCATAATTGGGAATCCCAGAACGCTTACAGGGCCTCTCTTACTTTCCCCTCTCCTACTCCTTTGACGAAATGCATGGGAGGGAGGGAGAGAGGTCCCCTCTCTGTTCTCTCGTCCCTTTTTTATCTTTTCGATGTTGAAATATACAATATACCTGTTTTTCCTTACTTGTTCAAGACCGGGCCCTTTTTCCTCTTCCGTGAATGTTGAAGCATCTCATTCCCCTCACGCCTGTATCTTTGCAAACCCAACTCCCCTCTTGATTTGGTTTCCTATTCGCCCGTTCCTCCTTCGTAACCTATAGCTGTATGTCTCAGCTTCTCTGTTAACGGTCTGATTGTCATATTTGTTTGCTTTTCTGTGCCTGATATGTTTCTTCTTTGCATGTTTATTTTTTTACCCCCAAATGCACCGGCCTACAATTCATCATTTCAAATTTTTCATGAAATTGATTGAAAGATTTCTTTGTTCATAAATCAACTTTTTTTTTTTTTTTGTTATTTCTGGAACGAAAGGAAATTCGCATCTTCCTTCAGTGCGAGTGCATCACTCCGCACGTCAGCGAAATCCACACCCCTCACTTACCCCTCAAAGCAATTTCCCCTCGTAACCCCTTTTGCTGGCCCACTTCCTTCTACTTGCACATATTTCTATATCCTCTCTTAAATCATGCCCATCTCCCCTCGGTTGACTCCTCTCCATCCGACCCTCCTCGTGTGAATAAAGAAAAAGAGGGATATTCGGTGCAGGGCTCGAAAATGTTGGTGTTCCGGCTTGTGGCTGCGTTCCTTAAAGCGGGCAACACGATCCGGGTACATGTCGCTCACAGACTGAGTGAAAGGTGTGCCCTTAGGCGGGAAATTGGATGTTGTTTTCTAAACTTTTGTAGATAACTATGACAAATAAATCAGTCCTCGGCATATAATTGAAATATATATATATATATATATATATATATATATATATATATATATATATATATATATATATATATATGTGTGTTTGTGTGTGTATAAATTATATATATATATATATATATATATATATATATATATATATATATATATATATAAAATATATTAATGTATGCATATTTATATATATGATAACCGTTTTACAGGAAAATAGCTTTTTGGATTAGAGGGACTAGAAAAATCTTTGGTGTGTTGGATTTTTGAAAACTGAAGAAATTAAAAAATAAGGAAAGAAAAAAGGTGGTCTATATCATGTGGCAATGCAGGGGCAAGACAGAATTCTGCAGGCAGTCATTCATTTGCTCCCTCGTTGCATCAGAAATACGGAGCTCCCTTATTTTTACCAGGATATATGAATCTTTTAACGCTTTTTTATTTTTTGAAATTCAGTTGCTTCACCAGTCACGTCAATTGTTGTGTGCTGTTGTACCTTTTTGGTTTCCGTGGCGTCAACGAAAATACTTGGAATGAAACATTGGAATCAGATGTGTAGAGTGTCAGTAAAAATAGAAA
>NC_089756.1:59469477-59509477 GCF_040412425.1 Macrobrachium rosenbergii
ATTATTATTATTATTATTATTATTATTATTATTATTATTATTATTATTATTATTATTATTATTATTTAGACGATAAACCCTCTTCATAGGCTTAGAATACACAGACAATACTGTTTTAATTAGCAAAATACCACAAGATTTATGATGACTGCTTGACAGAGTGTATCTCACACACACACACGTACATATATATATATATATATATATATATATATATATATATATATATATATATATATATATAGAGAGAGAGAGAGAGAGAGAGAGAGAGAGAGAGAGAGAGAGAGAGAGAGAGAGAGAGAGAGAGAAATGGGACTCAATCGATTGCAAGAAAACCAAAGTTATGAAGACAGAGAATGAACAGAGGAATGAAACAACAGATGGAGAAAGGATTAGCGAGGTTGACTATTTCAAATGGTTGGGAACAGTGAGATGTAGTACAGGTTTTCTCAATTTGGGATTTATTGAAAACTAAAGAAGACAGGTCAAACACTGGGCAAACTGAATAAAATTTGGAAATTTAACTGCATGCGAAAATAAGATTATTCTCAAGTCTAGTAAGGTCTGCATTGCTCTGCGGAAATGAATCATGGAATGACACTGAAACTATTACTAAAATATTTGATGATATGAGAGTAAAGCTGTAAGCAGAAAATTAGGAAAATTATGGCAGGACAGAGTTATAACTGATAATATAAGGGAAATTACGGAAGTTCTATACGTTTATGAGATAGATGAAAGACAGATGAAGGTGGCTGGGACATGTCCTTCGGAAATCCCTTGGTGATGGCAGAAGGGTCCTTTGGTTCCCAGAAAAGTTGGAATACTGAAACCTACTGAGAACGGAGGCTGGCTTTGAGTGGAGATTTGTGGAAGAAAAAGCACAGGGAAGACATCAGTGGAGAAGCTTCTCAGTGGCCCTCTGTTTCACCTGGTGTTGGCGTCGACAGTGATGATGATAAGGAAAAGTGAGGGACTTTTGCTGGTCATAATTAATTATCCCTCGAGAATATTAAATATCATAAGGTTACTTAAGGTAGTTGTGTACACGAGGAAGCCTGGCTAATAAAAATAATTTCAGGTTAATTGGAGGTGGTTCTTCATAATTCTGTCTTGTTGACTCGGCTAATGTTACTTTTCTCTTTCTCTCCTACAGGTGTGTACTTTGCTAATTAATGGTTTGTTGAGGAACAGGAAAGGTAAGAATTTCTTCAAAAAAATTTTTGTAGCTTATTTTTTCTTTTTTTTTCTACTAAACATTATAGAGAGAGAGAGAGAGAGAGAGAGAGAGAGAGAGAGAGAGAGAGAGAGAGAGAGAGAGAGAGAGAGAGAATCTTTAAGAATTAGATAAATCTTAAGATTGTTATTATCAATGACTGAGAGAAAAGGAGAGAATTTTCTGTCAAATAATGATAAGTATTTTAATAATTTTACTCATAACGTAATGGCGACAATAATAGTGGCAAGATGTGCTAAACCCATCAGTAATAAAAATTATATTGATAATTTGTAATAATAGTATTGATAATGACATTCAGTGTGCCTTTAATGTCCTGTGGGATTTGATTGACGGATCCGATCAACAATTTCGTTTAGCTATAAAGCTCTGTGTTTTATAGCTGCAGTGCGCTTTAGTGTTTAACAGTAAAATGTATGTATGATTAAATTTCCTGAAAGAATGACCAAGAATTTTAGTTGAAACTGTTTATAGTAGAACCCTTATTTCAGGTGTTCGGGATAATTATATAGACTACAGGGAATTAGTCAGTCTTGCCTTGTATTTGGCCTTGACTGCAGCGCCGAAAATTGACGAGAGTTTTGGAGATGCATCGTTAGCAGTTACGCTCTGAACCTCGTCTTTTGTCCGCTTGTTTGTCTTTTGTCCGCTTGTTTGTCGGTAGACCTAAACTTCTGCCTTGGCGTCATCTTTGGAAGTTATGCCGATTGTTTGTTTAGTCAATTTGTTTTTGTTTGTTTTATCGAGAGCGGGACGCCAGCATTTGCTTAAGGTCTTATATTAAAGGCTCTTGGCTTCCTAAACAAATAACTTCGTCTGTTGGATTGTGGTCTTGATGTTGATTTGTTTCCTGAAGGACATTATATATTACATTTACTGAGGGATTTTCCCCCTTGTTTGTTAGTTTATTTTTTTGGATGAAAGGGGAACGAAAATATTTTGATGGTTAGACAGCGATTGGGATAAAAAAGCAACGCGTATTCAGACAGCATCAAATGAAGAAAGAATTTTTTTCTCGTATCGACAGTAGATAAATTAGAATTGTAATTACTAGATTTTTCACAGTTCTTTTCAAAGTATTAGCAAACATCACGCACACAAACACACGCTCAGGCACACGCACGCTCGCGCGTGCGCGCTCATGCAGAGAGAGAGAGAGAGAGAGAGAGAGAGAGAGGGAGAGAGAGAGCGAACAAAACGTTGATAAAATTGGAAACCGTTTCCTTCATTTTAGCCCTGAATTGTGCTGCACAATACGCGGGTCAAATTCTCAGTAATCGTTTAGGGAGATGTGGTGATGAATTCTGGCAAACACGCCCACTCTCCAGAAGCGGTTTTGTTTTGCAAAGATTTTTGCCTTTCTTTCCTTCATTTTTCTTTCTCTTATTTATAAGCTCCATGCAATGCATTTCATGTTTGTCCGTGTATTATCCATGATATATATATATATATATATATATATATATATATATATATATATATATATATATATATATATATATATATATATATATATATATATATAGATAGATAGATAGATAGATAGATATTTGATTGCGTGTGCGCTCAGAACTTGCCTTTAAAATGATGTCCCATGTAATTCTCTCTCTCTCTCTCTCTCTCTCTCTCTCTCTCTCTCTCTCTCTCTCTCTCAGTTATCGTCGTAGTCCTTTTTCTTCCTGCTGCCAAATATTCTGTTATTCGCGGAATGTCAGCCGTGATTTATTTTAGTGGAGCAGCGCTTAATGTGATTTTTGGCCAGAATCGTTCATTTGATGATACAAGCATGAAATTTAGTATGAATATAATACTCTGTACGTCACTTTTTGAGAAAAAAGGTGCTAGCCATCAAAAGTTCCAATATGGCCGCCATTTTTTCAAGATGGCCGCCAGCACACCAAAAATAGCCATAAACCATTTATTTCCAACTTTTGCTGCTGAAAGAGGCTACTAATTAAGGGAAGGCAAAGAAGATAAGCTCTTTCTGTCTATATAATGTCCCAAAGGGTTGCAAACTACAGAGCCGATCTTGTAATCAAGTCAACACCATTGTTCCTGAGGCAGCGGGGATTCTGCAGACAGCAATGGGGCAAACGGAAGGTTTTGGCACCAAAAAACCCGTTGCTTTGGGCAGATGAAGCTCAGTATCAGGGTAAAGACTATTCATATATGTGAAGGAAAACTCTAACATTAAACTATGGAGGTAGAGCCAAGAGAGTGTCTGTTGCTCACTGCCAGCCACACTAGTGACGGACACTGCTGTGAAATTCAGCTTGGGGTTCAATATTGGATGAACAATCAGGTTAGGTGTAGGGCAACAACTCGAACCTAACTGTATGCCATACATGAAGCCAGCTCTACTTAAGTTCAAAGTATCTTATCATGATGCCAAACCAAAAATGCAAACTGACTGGAGTAAATGTTGTCTTTGTCAAGAGGAGAAAAGTGATGAAACATTAATTTTGCCTCTTAGCTTATTTCAGAGGAAACAGGACTCTGCTGGATATGTTAATCTTGCAAAAAAAATGTACCTTTGTTTCATGCTCTTATTGCTATGCCAATATCATTTGATTCAGCACGGTTAGCTGATGGAGAAGGCATAGAAACTACATTGATACGAAATAAAGCAACATATCATAACAGCTGCAGACTTTTGTTTAATAATACCAAATTGGAAAGAGCGCAGAAGAGAACAGTGACTCTCAGTACATCAGGCACAGAAGAAAACCTTGGAAAGAGATCAAGAACCTCAGACCCTTCAAAGGTACAAGCTTTTTGTGTGAAGAAGAGGATGAAATATCAGATTTAAGACAAGCAATGACTGCGCAGCTGAATGAAAGGCTCAGTCAATGTACCAAGACCCTAAACCATTGAAAGCCCCTTACAAAGTTAAGTGCTGGTGATGATGTTGCTCAAGAACTGAAGTATCACCCACGATGCTTGGCAGGCTTATATAACTCAGAGAGAGCACATCTTAATGCGAAAAAGCAAAAGGAGAATCACCATGATCAATGGAAAGAGTTACTTCCTGTGGCTTTTTCTGAACTTGTTATCCACATCATTGATAGCAAGATTACTAATACAGAAACATCACCTGTAATATTCAGACTTGCTGATCTAGCTTCCCTATATAAGCCCCTGTTACAACAACTAGGTGTAGACTCCCCAGACGTCAATAACACCTGGTTAAAAGAGCTGTTACTCTCAAGGGTCCCTGAGCTTGAGGCCCATGGGAAGGGACGTGATGTTCTCTAGCATTCAGAAAAGACATTGGCACAATTCTGTCTGATGCTAGCAAGTACAGTGAAGCTATTCATCAGGCTAAAGCTACAGATATCATTCGAAGAGAAATGCTTGCTCATAAAACAAAGTTCAGTCATGATTTACAAGAAGGACTTGGAAAGGAATCTGTCCCACAGGCACTTCTGCAGTTTGTTTGCAGCATTGAGCACGGTGCTGACATCAGGTCCCATCTGGACCATGGTATTGTACTGTCAGATGTTGCTATTGCGCAACTTTTGCAATACAACTGCTACTCTAAGTATACTGAAGGATCAAAAACCCGCAGGCATGCAAAACTCCATGAAACACCTTTTCCCATATATGTCGGGATGAAAGTATTTGCCAAAACAAGAAAAAGAGAATTAACTGACAAGCCATAAGAATGAAATTAGCATATCATATGACAGAGTGTTGGAAATATCAGGACAGGTGAGAGTGTAGTAAAACAATGTGGAAGGTGATGTTGTGTGTCCACCTATTTTGAGAAAGGGACTTTTCACAACTTCACAGTCCAACAACCGCAACAGCTAGAACATCCTTCAATGGTGCAAGTATTTCATTGTTCCAACATTCAAGTCCAGAGGAAGAAGGGGAAGCACGCACATTGCCCAATGTTATAGATAGTCGAACAAAAAAGGTTCTTGATCTTCCTGAGACATTCACGAACATCCCACCGGCCTTCTTCCGCAAAAGGAATCCAGAACTGATCACCATTGATGATATATCATTGCCAGACCCCAGTCTTCTCCAAAAAGGATATAGATGATTCATCCAATATAACATGGTCAACGCATCACGCAAGCAAACAAAGGACAAATGATTTTGTGACCAGCATTAGTTCTTGGATGCCACTTCTGCGAAATCAAGCCCATAGTATTGCCACCATCAAGCATGCTATGGAAAAAAATCAAGGAAGCTGTAACATTCCTTAACCCAGGACAAACACCAGTTATAACAGCTGACCAGCAATTTGTAGTTTTAATGTATGACAGGCCTAGCAGGACCTCTTCAGTAGACGAGGCAAGACTTTGATCTCTTTCCCCGGAAGCAGAGGTTATATGACTTAATCCTGCCAATTAAAAATGCACTAAGGGAACATGCAAAAAGAGCAGCTTATCAGGCCGGTCATATTTGTGGACAATGTGTTAAGCATGATTCAGAACTTCAGTGTCCATCTAGGTGGGGCTGGACGAAAGAGGATGACATTTGGAGAATTGTGTGGACCACACTTGAACCGATATCTAAATGCTGCCGGGAATTGACTAGATGTGGATGCAAGACGGACTGTGGTGGAAGGTGCACATGTAAAGACAGGATTAGACTGTACTGCACTCTGTAGCTGCCCTTGTCATGCATCTTCAGGAGTCTAAAACACTGATGTTCAACAGTGATAGAAGGAAAATAGACGCTAATATTCTCATATTCATAATTCTCAAGTTTGGATACAGTTAATAATGAATTAGTATATTTGTCACTTATATATATTTTTTTAATTATATATATGAACAAATGGCTATAAATACTCATAGAAATCAAGTTATATGGACAAATATGTAGAAATACCAAGAAAGGTAGATTATTTTGCATATTAGGCTTACCTGGCGGTTATCTTGGAAAACGGCCGTTAAATTGGATTCCTGAATGGCAAGGACTGTTCTCCCAAGTAAAATCTGCAATTTTATGGCAAAGAACCCCTGGATTTATCCCACTAATGATTGAACTTTGGCTATTTATACAAAAATATATTGGCAGTTTGTCTCGATATTCGTCCTATGGCGGCCAGCTTGGAAAACGGCCACCTAAGGGAATTTCAGGTGGTTATCACTTTTTTGTTAAAGTCTACCCCCCAGTGAGTATTTCTGCCAAATTTCATGCTTGTAACATCTAACGAACGATTGTATAGTATGGCCCATCTGCCACACTGTTTAGAAAGCTCTCTCGTTATTGTTTTCATTCTCTCTCTCTCTCTCTCTCTCTCTCTCTCTCTCTCTCTCTCTCTCTCTCTCTCTCTCTGCCGGAGCATCTCACATCCTCAAGTAGAAACTCCCGCATGGGAACCCTGTATGCTTCCACCTGAATATCGGCACCGATTCTTGTTTTCTTGTTATTGCCGGAGGGAAGGAAAGGGAAGGAAGGCCGTAATTGGTCGAATGTGTGTTTGTGGCTGCCTCGAACGTTTTCTTATCGGCCCGAGGAGGAATAAAAACAAAAACGTCTCGTCGGATCATTCTTGCAGCGTTGCATTTTTTCTGTCGGAATCAACGCAAGGTGTTTGGGTGCGTTTTCTATGTAAGTTCGTTTAAGTTTTGAATTCTTTTTTAATCAGAGTTGTTTTTCGTTTAATTTTTTAATTTTTTTTAATCAGTGTTGTTTCTCGTTTAAGTTTTGAATTCTTTTTTTTTAATTAGTTTTTTCGCTTAAGTTTTGAATTTTTTTTTAATCAGAGTTGATTTTCAATTAAGTTTTGAACTCGTTGTTTTTAAGTTTTGAATTCTTTATTTAATCAGAGTTGTTTTTCGTTTTAAGTTTTGAAATCTTTTTTAATCATAGTTGCTTTTCGTTTAATTTTTTAATTTTTTTAATCAAGAGCTTTTTTTCGTTTAAGTTTTGAACTCTTTTTATTAATCAGAGTTTTTCGTTGAAGTTTTGAAATCTTTTTTAATCAGAGTTCTTTTTTGTTTAAGTTTTGAGTTTTTTTTATCAGAGTTGTTTTTTATTTGTTTTGAAATAATTTTTTTAATCAGAGTTGTTTTTCGTTAAAGTTTTGGATTCTTTTTTTAATCAGGAGTTATTTTTCATTTAAGTTTTGAATTTTTTTTAATCAGAGTTTTTTTTATTTAAGTTTTGAATTTTTTTATCAGGGTTTTTTATAAGTTTTGAATTATTTTTTTAATCAGAGTTGTTTATCGTTCAAGTTTTGAATTCTTTATTTAATCAGAGTTTTTTTCGTTTAAGTTTTGATTTTTTTATCATAGTTGTTTTTCGTTTAAGTTTTGAATTTATTTTTAATCAGATTTGTTTTTCGTTTATTTTTTAAATTCTTTTTTTAATTAGAGTTGTCTTCGTTAACGTTTTGAATTTTTTTTATCAGAGTTGTTTTTCGTTTAAGTTTTGAATTCTTTTTTTTAATTAGAGTTGTTTTTCGTTTACGTTTTGAAATCTTTTTTAATCAGAGTTGTTTTTCGTTAAAGTTTTGAATTCTTTATTTTAAATCAGAGTTGTACTTCGTTTAAGTCTCGAATTCTTTTTTAATCAGAGTTTTGTTCGTTTAACTTTTGAATTCTTTTTTTTAATCAGGGTTGTTTTTCGTTTAAGTTTTGAATTCTTTATTTAATCAGAGTTGTTTTTCGTTAAAGTGTTGAATACTTTTTTTAATCAGAGTTGTTGAGTTCTTTTCGGTTTTGTTGTGATTTGGATGAAATATTTATCTTGCGTCGTTCTGTCATTTAAAATAAATCTATGTATCTGGATTGTTTTTAGTTTTATGTGCGTTCTTTGCTTTTTTCCGATTCTGCATATGTATTTTTTCTATTATTTTGAAACTTCATATATCCGCAGTATTGTTTGCGAGTTTATATGTAATATTTTGCCATGGATATTTTTGTGTATTAGGATTTAATTCATATATATGGTACACGTTTGAATATATATATATATATATATATATATATATATATATATATATATATATATATATATATATATATATATATATATATATATATATATATATATATATATATATGTGATTGTGTGTGTGTGCATGTGATAGTTTCTTTCATACGTAGCTTTGATACTTGATATTACTCGCGTAAATCTACGATTGCTCTTGAGTCTCATATATCAATTTGAGCTCATGTTCATGTGCGTAATTTTCCCTTTTATTGTCGCTAGTCGTCCCATGTTGTTTTGGAGCTTTTTAGAACTTCTGTAATGTGTTTTTGAACTCAGAATTAGTATGTTAACGTGAACTTTGACTTGAATTGTTTAACATATTAATGCTTACTGGGGTTTTTGCGTTTGCAAAACGCGGTCACGGAATATTGATTTTGTATCCCGGTTTGTATGTATCTTGATCCATCCATGCATCGCTCAAGTGGCTTTTGTGTTTGGAATTCTCCCTTGGAATGGATATGCGCTTTTGATCGGAATGTTGAATTGGTCAGATTGTTCTGTCAAGTTTCACTTTGCCACTGCCAACAGCGTAAAGGTTTTATTTCGTTCAGAGGAAGCACTGCTGATGGGCATTTTTTTTTTTTTTTTGAGACTTTCAAAAGTATACCTAAGTCAACATTGTACATCGATGGCTAGCTAAATATTGTTATTATTTGTTGGCAGGTGTCATGTATCTTTACAAATATCTGGTTAAAATGCACGTGTTTTTTCACACAGCTTGAACTTGTATTTCGGCTGTCTATCTATCTATGTATTCATTTTTTCATTAGTTATTGTCCTTAATTTAACGGTAAGCATTTGAGCCCACGAGAACCCAAAATTGATTAATAAATTTATCCCGTCATTCAGTGATTAATATTTGTGTGCCATCGTGTAACTAAAATTTCTTAAATTTCATGAACATTTACTCAGAGGCATTAATGATATTCAAAGTTTCTCTTTCATTTTTGCCATTGTTCTGCATATCAAGTATTTTTTCGTCTTTATTTATTATCACTGCATTGTTTGCCAAAATTGGGCTGGCCTGTTGGATGGGCGGTCTGCACCAAGACAATAAGTTTCCTCCCTTCCGCCCAGGATGGAAACGAAGATTGGCGTCTGCTCTTCCTGGCTGTTTACGGGGAGCAGTAATCGCGCTCTCCGGAGTTGCGCTTGTGGTGGGGCTGCTGCAGCCGTTGACTGTGTCTGTGTGGAGCACTCCTTACCTCTGGTCTTGTGGGACTGTTCTCTATGTATGTGTGGATTTTTATATTTTATTATATATAAAAGTGTACTTCACGTGAATGTTTAGTGCGTTATAGAAATCTGCCTTTATGTATCTATGTTTGAATGCATGTATGTATAGTATGCAGCGGTAATTTTGGTTTTGATTCTGTCCAGATATGACGTGGTTATTACCATGCTAATGATACTTTATAATGACTGTATAATTAGGTTTCACCCTGGATTCGTCTTGGGGTTGAATTTTAACATTTTGTTTGAAAAGTGTGATGCAGTTGTCGGGTCTGATTTGGGTTCCAAGGGTTTGTAGTTTTCGTGAGTGACTTCGCGGATCGGATCGAAATACAGAACTGGGTCACCTCTCTCTCTCTCTCTCTCTCTCTCTCTCTCTCTCTCTCTCTCTCTCTCTCTCTCTCTCTCTCTCTCTCTCATTTCGTCAGCTCATGATTATTACATAAAAACCAGTCATTTCGCAGGAAAAAAAAATATTCAGGAACTCATGGTGCGTGCGCTGGTTCCACTTTTTATGAAACATGTTCTTAAGAGCTTCGTGAGTTATGAATAAAATTCCGCAATTTTTAGCAGTATTTTTGAGAAACAATCATGAACCATCAACCCCCGTCTCTCTCTCTCTCTCTCCCTCTCTCTGATGTGGCTTCCCAGTAACTGTGACCATTGAACTATGTGTTACATAAACAGCTTCCTGCAGTCTGTTTAATCACTCTTGCACCTAAAGATTAAAATCTGCCGGTGCTGAAGAGTTGACGTTTGATTGGCAATTTACCTTGAAAATGCGATATTGTTCAAAAATTATGAAAATGTTGGCGGTACTCAAAGCCTTGATTTGTTTGGCGGATAGGTGTTCAATAGTTAATACTAGCTTATAGATAATGAATATTCTTTATTTTATTTATTCGTGTGATATCGTATTTTTATTGTAGAGTTTACGGTATTTTTTATCATTTTTCCTCTCAATAGTTGATTCTGTAACTAAGTGCTGCTCATATGTTTCTAGTTTTTCTCAGATAATTTACAACTGAATCTTTATAGAAATTTTTATCATAATTAATTCCGCCTTATTTGTTGTATTTCACTTTTGTAGAATTCACTCTTTTATACCAGATCCGTTATCATCTGTATATATTTTTTTTATCTCTCCACTTTTCTCTTTTTACTTTTTCCACTCTATTAACCCTGTTACCCTCATTTTCCCTCTCCTGATCTAGATAGTGATTATACTTCCGCACTGTCATTTCCCGTCGTCTTTTCAACTCTCTCTCTCCCTCCCTCTGCTTTGGATTTTTATGTGCCGTTAAAAATCATGTTATTTCGAATAAAAAGATGAATTATTCAATCTCTCCTTCAGTCTCATTGACGATGTAAAACTTTGGATTTGTGAGTGAAGGAAAATATAGTATGTCCGGGTTAAAAGTAAATAAATTGCTCTCTCTCTCTCTCTCTCTCTCTCTCTCTCTCTCTCTCTCTCTCTCTCTCTCTCTCTCTCTCTCTCGTTTTTATTTTTATGTATTTTTTTCTACTGTATCCATTTTTCTTCTTAGCTACTCGTCTGTTCCATTTTTTCTCGTTTTTCATATTGTTCCCTTGGTTTATTTATTTATCTGAGATCCTTTCGTTCGTCCTATTCTTCGCCCCTTTCATTTTTTTTTTCCTTTTGCTCTTCCCTTTTATCTCCCCTTTCATCAATCTACTTGGCGTTGTCATGAGTAACTGGTAGAATGCAAGGGAAGAGGGTTTGTATCTCTCTCTCTCTCTCTCTCTCTCTCTCTCTCTCTCTCTCTCTCTCTCTCTCTCGGTCAGCAAGTTTTTCGAATAAATCACTTTTCTCGTCTCCTCTCAGTGCCTGAACTCGGCTAGAGAGTTTTAGATATGTTTACGTGCAGACGATGCATGGACAAAAAAATTTTCATATTCATGTAATTTTACAGTATTTACATGTGTAAACATATGGACTGCCATACAGCGGCTTACAAATCCGTGCAGCTGTTAAATGCCTTGTTGAGGAAACCAGATGGCTGCGCCATCCTGCCGTCTACCGTCACCCTTTCAATGGGGAATATATATATATATATATATATATATATATATATATATATATATGTATATTATAAACACATACATAGAGTACACATACATAAACACCAAAACACACACACAAGTTTTGTACCGTCTGTTTTACAGGGAAGAAACTTGCTATGGCAGTGAAGCTGTATCTGAATATTGTTTTCATTCCAATTTAAAGATTAAAAAAGAATATGAGGGATCCGTAAGCAATTTCCACGAGGGCAGTTACGGAAGTTCCCTCTGTAGAAGCGATCATGAGAAAAGGGAGGTAGAGACGGCTTGGACATGTCCTTAGCACAACCCGGGGGAAAATTTTAGGTGCACTGTAGGCATCACTTTAGGTTCTTTGCAACGTCCCTTCGGCCCTTAGCTGCAACCTTTTCATTCTTTTTATTCTACTTCCGTTCATGTTCTCTTTCTTCCATCTTACTTTCCACCATCTCCTAACAATGGATTCAAAGGGCAACTGCGAGGTTTTCCTCCTGTTACACCTTTCAGAGATTTTTACTATCAGTTTCCATTTCAGAGCTGAATAACCTCATAAGTCCCAGCGCTTGGCCTTTGGCCTAAATTCTATATTCTATTCTATTCTGTTCTGTGGGCACCAGGAAAGTTGGAAGGTCTAAGTCTTCGTGGGTGAGGATTATGAGAAAGGAGGGAGGTTGGAGATGAGTGGAGATTTGTGGAATATAAAATAAAGCACAGGAAGTATATGAGTAGTTGAATTTCACACACACACATATATATATACATACACACACACGCATATATATATATATATATATATATATATATATATATATATATATATATATATATATGTAAGCCACAAACATCTCTCAATATCAATTTGCTTTATCTCAGGAATAACTTCCACCAGAATTAGCCACATGGTCAAGTTCACCGTCTGTCACTAGGTACCTTTAAACCAACTGACTTGGTTCGAGTCCTGGCTGGGCCAATATACTTGGCAATTAAAATTCCCCTTCTGTGTAAGCTATTCCTAAATTATAGTGAATTCGACATTATGTGATATATGTGATGTATTTGTAAGTATAAAAAATCATGAGTACTTATATATATATATATATATATATATATATATATATATATATATATATATATATATATATATATATATATATATAATGTCCGTGTGTGTATTGTGCGTGCGTGTGTGTGTGTGTGTGACATTTTCATGCTAGAAAATAGGTAGTTTCATAACGCCAGCGATTCAACCAGTTATTCGCAATAGAAGTATCTTGCCATGCTGCTGTGAAGATGAAATAGAGTGAATCACATATACTTTTTCTGTTTGCTCTATGAAGGTTTTACGTTATGCTCGGTTGAACAATTTATTTTAGTAGGCTACGGTTTTTACGTAAACTCGTCATTTTTTAAACTCCAGATACTTGTGTATACAAGGACAGATATAAAAGTTTATGTCATCGAGGCAAACAATGTTTACCGTAAACAGTGAACATGTAGAGCTGTCAGCAGTAGTAAACAAAGAAGCGATGGTTTGTTTGGTCTGAGACGCATGAAATCGTTTGATGTCCTGAATCAGATTAAACTGAATATTTTCCACCTTAGCTCATTGGACGCGCAATTTTAGATCGTTTATTTTATCTGCTTTCAAGCACTGAAAACACACACACTTCCTCGCGTCGTACTGCTGTAGCCCACCCAACCAGCTAAGGACGCGGGTGGTGTAGGCCGGAGCGATATAGCGCTATTTGGAAATGAAACATTTCCACCGATTGGCTGAGTCAGATGTGAAACAACCAATGGGCGTGTGGAATTCTCGGAATTTTTGAAGTCTTTCCATGCTGTTTTTCGTATTGATTGTGTTGGTTTGTCGTCGCTGTTACTATTCCGAAAACGAACGGGATGGTGTTGGCGATCAGAAAGTCTGCGTGCTGTGATGCTGTTTGAATGTTTTTGTTGTCGTCGTCTCTCTTTGTCTCTTGGCTCTTGGTAAAACGTTTTTCATAGGACTAAACTTTTTGTGGTGAACAGGCGTAATGTTTTTTGTTTTTTGTCGTTATTCATAAATCAATTGATTCAGTGTTGATGATCAGAGTGCATGCTATTATAACTGGTAAATTTTGGTTTGGGTGGGTGCTCTTAGCCTATGATGAAATATTTGTCATGAAGATTATTTTTTTTATATAAATTCAAATTTGGCGATTAAAAAAGTCTCCGTTAATTGATTTCTATGAAATGGTCATTTTGACAGAACAGACAAGTTTTCAGCCATAGGTTTTCTATCATAATGGTTACATATTCATATATGCACACACACACACACACACACACACACACACATATATATATATGTGTGTGTGTGTGTGTGTGTGTGTGTGTGTGTGTGTGTGGGTGTGTTTGTGGGTGGGTGTGCGCATGTTTCTGCTCGGGCAACTGTACTTGCATGGAGGAGAGAAACAGAGCATCTGAGTAATGGCTTGACTCCAAATGATAATATTTTCCGTGGAGATCCTCCCTTAACTTTTTGATAATATGTCAACATTTCGGCAAAATATCTGACATTTGCTTTGACAGTGTTTTGGTCACTCCCGTGTGGTAAACTTGTCTCATGGCTTCATCTTCAGAGGGACCAGACATACAGTACATCAGTCATTTAACAGCCACGTACATTGCTCTTTCGCAAGTCATCAGTCACATTGTGCCGAAGGTCCTCAAGTCTATCTTGCTTGCTCCTTTCCTCGTCCTGTGATCGAAGCGAGGGTCTGCTCGGTCTGGAGCCGAGTCTGTTTCCACGGCACTAGGAGGGCCAAAGAGAGAGGGAGAGATTGATTGTTTATAGATACTAAAACTGGCGTCACAACACCTAGGTTATTGGCGCCGTAATAAATCAAAAAATGAAACTAAGAAATTAATAAATAAATAACATTAAAATTATTTTCTTATGACAAATATCTAAAAATAAATGAACGTGTGTGTATGTGTATGTATATATATATATATATATATATATATATATATATATATATATATATATATGTGTGTATATATATAATGTGTTATGTATAAACATATCTACTCTTATATATTATCTATACATATACATATTGCATAGAGAGAGAGAGAGAGAGAGAGAGAGAGAGAGGGAGAATTTATAGTTGGATAGAAAAGACAAATATTTGAGCGACACTAACATAAACAATTTGGGACCATGCATTTCGGCGTTAATCTACAAAAGACGCGTTGAGCTGTAAATATTCACGTTTGTTCAGAATATGATTTCCGTGTTAGTGCTGTGAACAACCTGGTGCATTTACTGACAGAATGCCTGTCCAGTAGTATAGTAACATTTCATTTATATGTTTAGGACTGTTTCTCTATCACACATTCCGCTGTTACAGGATGAACGAGACATGAATGTTCTTTGGTTCCTTCTGGAGCCACTCCTATTAGTGGAATCTCTAATATATATATATATATAATATATATATATATATATATATATATATATATATATATATATATATATATATATATATATATATATATATGTATGTGTGTGTGTGTGTGTGTGTGTACACACACACAGACACATATATATATATATATATATATATATATATATATATATATATATATATATATATATATATATATAAATATATATAATATATATATATATATATATATATATGGGAATATATTAGACTTGGTACTGTTCGTTTAAATAGATTAGCAAGTATTTAATTTTTGTTTTAAAATGCGAAGAATAAATATATTTTAAGGGTAAACTATGCATTTGTTTGAGTTTATTAGAATTTTATTACTATTCATCATTAAACAGCGTTTTGATATAATGTATATATGTATTGAACAAACTCATATGTGTACATGGCTTTGATATTTGAACACATCTTTTGTTTTTCCTTCTTGATATAATTCCGTAATCGTAATCAAACCTTCTTCGTTATTCAATATGTAAGACACTCCGTGACCAGTGGTTCTGGCTTACCAAAACGGAGTAAGCCAGACGGGCAGAGATAGCATTAAACATACGACCCGCCCTTTATAGTCCAGGGATTCTCCTTTACCAAACAAGGAATGAGAGAGAGAGAGAGAGAGCGAGCGAGCGAGGGAGCTCTTGTTCGCAAATATCCAATATGCATCAAGTTCCCGACACCTGAGTCAGCCCCGGAAGGTCCCGGATCTGGAGCGACTAAATTACAGTCTTCCGGAGGAGCAGCAAGAGGACCTTCTCTCTCTCTCTCTCTCTCTCTCTCTCTCTCTCTCTCTCTCTCTATTAGTAGACACAGGCGGCTAAGCTCTCTTATTCGTTCCCACAGTCTTTTTCCATCCACCTGTCAGAGATGGTGGGGGAAGGGGAAGTTGGGGGGCTGCCTAAGGGGAGGGAGTTAAACATCTGATTTCTTCTATCCCTCTCCACTCCCGGCATTGCCACTCACAACCACGTTTTACCTTGACGTCTGTGTTTCTTGCCTTTTATGGTTTCAAATTTCTGCCAGTTTCTTTTTCTTGTAATTTCTGGAGGGTTTCTTCGATTTTTAGAATGTTAGATACAATGCTGCCTTTTATGGTTTTGCGTTTTTTCATTCTTTTTTGAAATTTCAAGTGAATTTGTAGTGTCTGTTTCCCAAACTCTCTCGAGTTCTTCAACAAGATATGAGGGAGAAGATGGGCAGCTGTTAACTATTTATATCGATTCAATAGAAGTCCAAGGAAATATTAAGTTCACAGGAAATATATTTTAGTTATGTATACTTTCTCACTTGAAACAAGCATTGAAATACAAACAGTAAAATAAGAACTAAGAGTTCTTTCTCACAAGAAAGCTGCTCAAATTTTCGTTAAAAACAAAGGAATTAGGAGGTAGATTTTGTCAGTAGTATGCAAAAAAGAACACACAGCTAAAATTTTGTGATTATTGCATTGAAAAGGCAAGATTTACTCGTTATCCTTATAATTACACTTACGCTCTGCCTCTACACTGTCTAAAATTTTTGTTGGAAATATAAATATATATATATATATATATATATATATATATATATATATATATATATATATATATATGTGTGTGTGTGTGTGTGTGTATAAATATATATATATATATATATATATATATATATATATATATATATATATATATATATATATATGTATATATGTGTGTGTAAATATATATATACATATATATATATATATATATATATATATATATATATATATATATATATATATATATATATATTTAATGTATATATGTATATGTTTATAGAATTAGCTCAATATGAGATTTGGTTCCTATTACTTGGAGAAATCCCTTCCCTATCTTATAAAGTAATAACTATAATTATGATGAAAGCGATTATAATAATAGCGAGGATAATGACGGCAAAGAATGGAACATGAAAATTAATTGGTTTTCACTACTCTCTCTCTCTCTCTCTCTCTCTCTCTCTCTCTCTCTCTCTCTCTCTCTCTCTCTCTCTCTCTCTCTCCTTGTTTGGTAAAAGAGTCTCTGGACCAAGAGGGTCACTTTTATGCTACACACAGACACACACACACACACACACACACACACACACATATATATTTTATATATATATATATATATATATATATATATATATATATATATATATATATATATATATATATATATATATATCATTTTTTTAAACAAAACGAATCTTGCCTATATTGAAATCATGTAAGAAACATAAAGGAACGCGTAGAGTACCACAATATGTGATTACCTTCATTTCAAAATAAGATTAGGTGATGAAAAAGAAGAAAAAAATGTACGGTTTACAAAATGGTAAGAGCAGGCTACTCCAGCAGTGTTTGATCTCCTTCCTCACAAAATAAGAGCAGCTGATTAAGGGGAAAGAAATATAACCTAAATCAGGGTCATACAATAAAAAGCTTTTGTAACTTGTGTTGCTTATGCCACTTTTGTGTTTGATCATTTTCCAAAATGACTGAAATTTCTGAACTGAACTTTGCGCAGTGTTTCGCTCCCCCGCCGCTGCAATTTGCTCGCGGGAAAGACTCTTTCGTCACGCTTTTTTTTTTATTTTTATTTTTGTTCACGGTTCTTTCTCTCCTTTTTTCGATGTACGTATTTGCATTGCGTCCATTGAGCGTGACTTGTCTGGCTTCCACTGTTCTGAAAAACGATCCCTCGCTTAATTACTGTATGCTTATGAGGAGAGAGAGAGAGAGAGAGAGAGAGAGAGAGAGAGAGAGAGAGAGAGAGAGAGAGAGAGAGAGAGTAGAATTACTCATAAAGATGTTAAGTTATGCACACATATCACACAGACACACATACATACACACACGCATACATATATGTATATATACACACACACTCAAATATATTGAGCCACAAATAACCGTTAACTTCGGGTTCGCTTTATCTTGTGAACAATTTGTACCCTAAGGCATAACTACCACGCACTAACATATATATATATATATATATATATATATATACATACACACACACACACACACATATATATATATATATATATATATATATATATATATATATATATATATATATATATATATATATAGACATACAGAGACACACACAGACACACACACAGATATATATATATATAATCAGGCAAGATAAGTTGCATAAGGATTCACCAGGTGTGGTATTAGGTTACTGGACTCCGCCTGGAGGCAGAGCCATTGCGACGCTCCAGATTTTCCTTTTTATTCTTACACATTTTCGTCCTGTTTTGTGTGTGCGCGGGTACTGTTTCCCACGTATTTCCCTCTCTCTATATCCCACATCTTCTTTTGTCTTGGGATGCAAATGGATTGCTTCCATGCTATTAGGTTGTACGATCCTGTTTCCTTTAATCTTTATATGATGCTCATTTTTTTCTTGGAGATTTTATGTGATTTTTGAATTGAGTTGTATAATTTATATTTTGTTGTTTATTATTAGTGATTTTGGTATTTGTGGATCAAAAGAAAGAAAAAAAAGCTGATATCCCTTTTCAAGAAATAAGAAAAATTCAATTTTTCGAGGATGTGTGTAAGTGGTTTTTTATAATGTTTATATCCTGGTGTGTGTATATATATATGTGTGTGTGTGTGTGTTTGATTCATAGATAGTGTATATGCATATTATGTGTGAATCCCCAAGACAAAGGAAGATACACAGTTCATAGGCCTACAACTTTTACACATTTGAATCCCCTCTGAATTTGCATCAGGACTGAAGTCTCATCTTGTATTTTTGCGTGTGCAGGCCTTCCCGCGATTTCGTTCTTGAGCATGATCTTATTTAGAACTGGTTTCTTCATCTAATGTGTTTTTGTTTCATGAATCTCAGATTATTAGCAAAATCATACGTGTCTCAGACTTCGTAGTAAATTTGCCATTTCATGCGTTCTTTTTTATGCCACTGAATTCAAAGGAAGAGCCTCGATGGCCAGGTAAGTTAGAGCAGCAGCTCGGACTTCTTAGAGGTCTGTGTCGCGGGTTCAAATCCGCAGCCGACCGGTCAGAGAGGCGGACACTTTGCTATCCGTGTAGACACCTCGGGATTATGTATGTAATCAACGGATAGGTTTGCTTAAAGCAAATGGGTGTTACAGACTAATATACACATAAACAAAACCACTCCAACATCTTCTAAAAACATAACAGACACCGCACACGTCTCAACTGTCGACCTAACCGCGCAACGACTCCTCGCTGCTGGGAAGAAAGGGCGCCGGTGACTGCTACAATACATGTACATACGCTATCGGGATCTAAGCGATGACAGGCAGGGCAGCCGATCGAGACTACAGTCTACTCCAAAGCCAAATCAAAGTCCTTCAAAGAGAAGGCGTCGTGCTTACCCCATACAAATGGGAAACAAGCACGTTAAAAGAAGAAGAATTCAAAGGAAGCAATCCCATCGGAGTGCGAAAAATAATTTTCTGAAATGTATGGGACCGTGCTTGTTATTGAACAAATCAACAAAAGTTGGTTTTTAACAAGTGTGAGAATACGAAATCTGGTTTTTAATATTTTTGGGGGTGTAATTTTCTGCTTTTTGGAAAAATTAGCAGCAAAAATGCACTTTTTTTTTCAAACGTAGGTGAACAGAGACTGAAATTGATTTCGCAACATATTTATTCGTAGAACTACAGTTATTAGAACATAGCATTCATGTAGAGACCTTCAGAAGTAGTGCCTGTATTATAGAGAGGAGGTCCTTCTCTAAACGGGCGTAGACGTACCAGCGATGCTTTTTGGACAAAAAGGACAAAACCCATGAGCTCCGTAATTGAGGTACTCTTGCATCTTTCAAAAGAACCGTGGGAAAATGACGTTGCTTTTGTGTCAAACAAAGCGTAGGATTTTGTTTGTTTTGTTGCCGGTGACAAGACGCTGCAGTTACGGTTTTGTTGTTTTATTCCTTTACTTTATTGTTTTTAGTTCTGTTCCTTCCCACTTCAACTGCTCGATAGCAAAGAAAGCTTTTTCGTAAATTGGGTTGGATTTATCGTCGTGCTCTTGCTTGTATAATGATGATTACAGTGGCAGTGATATTGAGACCTTACACAAATAAAGGTTGTAGAGGCAGCGATGCAACAACAACAACAACAACAATAATAATAATTTTTGGAGTTCTTTGTTATGCAGAAGCCGATAGGAGAGGTTATTATTGATACCACAAGTCACGTTAAAAGAGTATTATTATTATTATTATTATTATTATTATTATTATTATTATTATTATTATTATTATTCCATACAGCTCAGTGGAAGTGACCCAGTTCACAAGCTCAAGTACTTCTAAGGCGCGTCAACGACTCAAAGGCGTGTGATTAAATTCTAATGTGCCCCAGAGTGGGCCAACTGAGTCAACTTGCAGTAAGAGGCGAATGGTATTTCAGATCGTTGTGGGTGATTTAAACCCTCCTTTGCATAAGCTATGCACCCCGCAATCATCCTATAAAAGAGTTGAAGCGGTTGCAATACGGTTGAATTGGATGCACTGGGTGTGGTTGTTGGTGACTTTCTCGATGAGTGCCCAGTGTGGTGGAACGTTCAGG
Source organism: Macrobrachium rosenbergii (assembly GCF_040412425.1). Classification (NCBI taxonomy): domain Eukaryota; kingdom Metazoa; phylum Arthropoda; class Malacostraca; order Decapoda; family Palaemonidae; genus Macrobrachium; species Macrobrachium rosenbergii. The sequence goes on from NC_089756.1 coordinate 59,490,055, forward strand.
GTCTGGGGAACAAAACTTTGTCGCTCGCTATTGGTGCCCGGTAGAAGAGAACGTTTAGGGTATTGGACACTCCTGAGAGGTTCTGGGCCGGGAGGTACGGTATGTTTTGAGTGTGAAGGGAGCATACTGCTTGGCACTCCCAGTTGGTGCACGGGTCGCTATACTGCGTGAACCAAGTGTGGCATTTTATGAAAGCATGATTTACAAGAACGAGTGGAATCAGTCGCTAACACGCAGCCTAGATAAGATTCATTCCGAATCGATGCAATAAGATGTACAGTTTATTGTTATGCGTATAGGTTTGAAGCTGAACAATGAGATGCACAGTTTATTGTTGCGCTTATAGCTTCAGCTGTTATACTTCTGTACTGAAGCTGAACAAAAATGTTATAAGAGTCGAATTGCCGTAAACAATGGTTGATATTGCTTTGTTAGAAAAGGATGATGATGATGATGATGAAAATAGTGATATCATAAAGACTGTAATATTGATAATTGCAGCGATTACGTAGAGGGTAGATCGCAAAGCTAATAACGAAACGTTAAAGATAGCGTTATAGAAATAATGTAATGATTACATAGAACTTAAGCAATGATTTTAACGATGATGTTGGCGGTAGTCTATTAGTTTTGCTCTTAAAGTATTGTCATTTCATTTAACTGAATGATTAAAGCAGTCATTCAAATAATTAGAGTATTTATCTTATATAGCTCCTGGATAAAAGGCTCAACGTTTCATTATATCCATGGTTCGTGTCATAATTGTTTTATGATGTGATGTGCCATTGTGATGATGCTTTCGTAATCTTTTTCTTCGTTTGGAAGGGTTTGGAACAAGTTGTCGTTGATTAATGTTTTTTACTGTTATCATTCTCGTATTATCTATAGCAATAGCAAACTGTATTCCAGTTATTGTTCATATTTTGTATAGGAAATATTTTTATGAATTTTGTTCTTGCGCTGACGCTCTGACTCTTAATGTGGATATTAGTTGGCATTCTTAATCGTTTTACTGTTTTGACTCTTATTTATGTGATTTTGTCCTTCCGAAGAGATTGATTGCTCTGGCATAAAGTGACGTCTGGTTTTCTTTGAAATTGATATGCATTTGAGACTGAATCGGGAAGATTTGTTTGGGATAATTGGATTTATTTCGTATCTCGAATTTTAATCAGGGGTCGGTTATCGAGAGGGAAAAGACACGGCATGATTCAGATGCTGATGCCGACGATTTCTTTTCAGGAGGACCTGTTCCTCTGTCTGATTGAAGCGCTGAAAGAGAGAGAGAGAGAGAGAGAGAGAGAGAGAGAGAGAGAGAGAGAGAGAGAGAGAGAGAGAGAGAGAGAGATCGGGGAAGTTTATGGAATTTAGAAGAAGAGACATATTGAGATTATATAAATTATATATATACATATATATATATATATATATATATATATATATATATATATATATATATATATATATATATATATATATATATATATATATATATATATATATATATATATATATATATATATATATATAGAGAGAGAGAGAGAGAGAGAGAGAGAGAGAGAGAGAGAGAGAGAGAGAGAGAGAGATGTTGAGATTATATAAATTACCTGGAGAGAGAGAGAGAGAGAGAGAGAGAGAGAGAGAGAGTCTCTGAATTTTATGAATTTAAAAGGATTGAAATGTTGATATTATATAAATTATCTGAGAGAGAGAGAGAGAGATAGAGAGAAACGGTCTGGCCAAGTTATGTCAAGGGGTTAATCTGATTATATAACCTAATTTGTTTTTATGAGACGACAGAGGTGGCGAGCGACTGGATTTCGTTATGTAACCTTGCTTGAATAAAAAAGTAGGAAATGGAAAATGGAAATATCAAGAGAAAGAGGAAAGACAAAGGACAGAAAGAACGGAGGAAAAGAATAAGGAAGCCAAAGACGTAAAACGGGGAGAAAGCTGAAATTCACCTCCATTCGTAGCATAGGCTACCTAAGCGTTAAAATATAGGGTAATGTAAACATTGAAATATAATGAATAAAGCTGCAGTAACCATCCTTTTCCGTATAATTATGTAAGCTCATTAACACTGTTCGGTGAGTCGAGTTAGTCGGCATGAGGTGAAGCAACGCTATTTACATCCGATGCGTAAAATCTTCGAAATGTTTACTTACGAAACCTTTTCCCTCTTTCAAAGAAAGTCGATTGCTCTGCTCGTATGGGATCTCTTTTAATTGGTGCATGGGTAAGGATCTGAGTTATATATTCTCACACACACACATACACCCATATATATATATATATATATATATATATATATATATATATATATATATATATATATATATATATATATATATATATATATATATATATATATATATATATATATATATATATATATATATATATATATATATATATATATATATATATATATATATATATATATGAATCTCTAGTCAGGGCCGCTGTTATTTATCATGAGCCTCCTCCAGCAGTTTGTGTGTTGGACGGCCTTTACATAGTTGGATTTATCAGGAAGGACGGATGTCCTCCCTGATTCCAACTCTCCGTGTCCATCCAGCTTGGAACCTGCGGTAAGGTAAAAGTTCGAATCATGGCCGGAACAGATGCATGATCTTATATAATGTTCTTCTGTCGTAAGTTATTCACAAAGTAAATTGAATTCGCTCTGAAGATTTATTAGGGCGTAATACTTGTGAGTATGAAAAAGTCACGTGTTGGTGATATGTAAAATACAGATTTATACAGTTATTAAAAAGTGTATTAGTACATATATTAATTTTCAAACCTCTGATGAAAAAATGGGGAATTCTTTCGCGGTTATTTATCTGCGCACATAACTGGGGTCACGCTCCTCGATTTGCATTGAATTTCCTCATCGAATGCATTGCGTGCAATTTTACTTCGTGCAATCATGACATTTATTGCAACGCATTGCCATGACTTGCAACTTTTAGGAGAGAAATTAGTGTGGTGTTGCTGTGTCTCGTCTGTTCCGGTTCTTCCCCTGTTTCAGTTTTGTCTCATTTTCTGTTTTCATCGAGACTTTTTCACGTTTCCGCCGTTTCAACTTCCTGGGTGATTTTATCAAAACTTTCCTCTTTGGTGCTACGTATCAGGACCTCTCTCTCCTCCCTCCAGTTTGCTCTTTATGAAAGTTCTCCTTTTCAGGGCAGTTTATATGAAAGGATTCTCTGGTGTAACAAAAATTGTTATCATTCGTTAGGATTGTAAAATAGTGAGTCATTCCGTTTCGACTTTTACTTATACATTTTTTTTTGTTTTGTTATTTTCATATATAAAAAAAATAAATCAAATTTTGCGAATATTATACATAAGAAAACTATTTCCTTGAGGATAAGGAATATTAATCATTTGTACATTAAGTTATAAACTATAAAAACATTTTCTTAAACACTGAAACCGCTTTGTTGTGGGATTATTATGAAACAAGACCGTTTCTTACCTTCCTTCATTTTCACTAAAAAAAAGATGGGTTTTTGATAGAAATGTAATGTTGATTTTTTGTATAATTATGAATTAACATTTTTTTCTTACGATTTATTTAAGAAGACGGTGGCTGTACTACATGTACATGTAATCTCCTTTTCCTACGAGATTTGCGTACGTGTGTGTGTCTGTGTGCGCATGCGTGAGTGTCTACTCGTATGTGTCAGGGATCATAAAGGATCCTGATGTGAAAATTCGTGTTTACCGAGTAAGTTTTTCTTCCTTATGTTTGCGTTATTTGCACTGAGTTTCCAATTTTTCCCGTTTGTTTGCTTGTGTACGTTGCATGTTTGTTTGTTTACTTTCTACTCGAAACGTATTTCGCTCGAACGTTTCGCCTTTTTTTACTTTAATTTCTACATTTTTATTTTTCACGGTTTTTCTCTCTTGCGAAAGCTCCCGTTTGGCGTGTCCTCCAGAGTTTCCATTTCATCGCCCCCCCCCCTCCCCCCAAAAAGAAAAATAAACATGAAAAAATGTTCTGTGGGGACGATGTTGATACAGAGATCTTTTTTGGAGAGATATCTTTTTCTTTTCAAGTCGTCGATGGGAATGGGTATCCGTTTTCGCAGGCATGCATTATCTTGGTATATATGTCTTTCTGGCCCAAATTTCGGATTTTATTAAAAAAAAACTTGATACTGGTAGCAGCCGGAGTAATCGTATTCTTCGTGACAGGCAAAATATAGATGTACTGTATATCCTGAAAGTGTTTGCTTTAGAAAATTTTGTTTGCGTACCTGATATACGAGTATTTCTTCGTCTCTTTTTTCCTACTTTGAGACCCACAACATGAAGTTGTGTCGTTTTTCAAGACAAACTTCTGATAGAGCTCTGCTGGAATTCCGGATTCGTTGTAATTACAGAATTTGAGACGAGAGAGAAGATAAAATGGAAGTAGCTTGTTTCTCTCTCTCTCTCTCGTTTGTCCGTCTGTCTGTCTGGCGCTCTTTCTTTGAAGTGATTAAAAAGTGCAATATATTTTTTTGACTACAACGATACCACCGTCTGATTTATATCAGCCCGTTCATTAGATCATGGTATTCATAAGTCAGGCAAATCATTTAGTTTTTATACGCGGGAAAGAGATTTTACGTCAGAGAGAAAAATATATATAAAAAAAATAAGCTCATGTCCAGAAATATGACACATTTGAGAGAAGAACTCTGAAAATTATGCCTGAAATGAACCAGGGGAGAGGCCAAGTGGATGTAAAAATGAGCCAGAAATAGCAGTGTCTGTTTGAGAAGACTAGGAGAAATAATACATTGGGTAAATTTATGAAAGACAATCGCATCAGTGCCTTTTATATTAGAATGGCTGACATAAGTATAAGGAGGGGAACTTCGACGAAAGAAAGGTTACTCACACTTTGTTTTATGAAACTGAGGGTAGATCTAAGGCCCAGGCATCTTGCATGAGCACAAAGATGAACCAAAAGATAGAGTGAGGAAATTACAATTACAAATTGCAGGAAAGTAAGATATGATCGGGATTTTTGTACAAAAATAAGAGTATGAGGAATGTATCCCAAACACAGGTGTATTAAATAAGGGAACTGGTGGCATAACTAGGGAAATGCAGTAGCATACACCATTAGGAAAATAGCCAGCGTGATGAGGCAACAAAAACTGAGCAAGATTAGCAGAGCAGGTAATTGCCAAAAGGAGAGTACTTAGATTACTTAGAAAAATCGAGAGCATAACCAAGAGGACAGGTGATGTGATCAGGTAGAATGTGGCTGACATGATCAGGAAAATCCGCTGAGGGATTTGGAAGAGGAGTACAGACAGTAGTTGATGCGGAGAAAATGTCCAAGAGAAGTGTCACGCACGGGCAAGGGTCACTCTTTAGATGAAATGAAATGAACAATCATTCAGTTAGCTATAGTTAGTCAATGTGGAACAAGGAAATCCTTTGTCGTCGTCGTCGTGGTAGCAGTGGATGTTCTGGCAAATGGGTCACGGTTCCCGTCCCCACCCGAAATTCATCCTGGCTTCCCCATGACTCACTTTCGCCGAGTCATTCTACAGCAATCAAATAACGAATAAAAAAAAAGAAAGATTTGGATCGTTTCCCAGTAACTGAAAGAAAGTCTCTCTCTCTCTCTCTCTCTCTCTCTCTCTCTCTCTCTCTCTCTCTCTCTCTCTCTCTCTCTATATATATATATATATATGTGTGTGTGTGTGTGTGTGTGTGTGTGTGTGTAGTGTTTGTATAAATATATACACGTTTATATTTGTGTGTACATACATACATATATATGAATATTTGTATAACTATATATATATATGCATATATATAATATACATATATATATATATATATATATATATATATATATATATATATATATATATATATATATATATATATATATATATATATATATATATATATATTTGCATATACATATATGCTTACATGTGTGTCGTTATATATTAATATACGCGTGTTTTGTACACTTGATTGATTGCCCATGGAAGACTTATAACAGTGTGAAAGCGAGAGCAAGCATAATAGAAACGAAACACAGTCCAAGGTGAAACAGAGAATATAATGAAAATGACGTCAGAACCTCAAAGCTTGATATTCCTGAGTGTGTGGGAACGTGTTAGCGACAGACGTGCTATTTAGCCTACTGGGAAATTTATAGTCCAGGATGTAGCCTCTAATAAAATGCGCGGGAGTACATTGAATTTAGTACAGTATACACAGATAGTACCATGTGTAGCATAAGAGAGCTCTCGTGTGTGTGTGTGTGTGTGTATATATATATATATATATATATATATATATATATATATATATATATATAGAGAGAGAGAGAGAGAGAGAGAGAGAGAGAGAGAGAGAGAGAGAGAGAGAGAGAGAGAGAATATATTACGGTACCATTGTTTAGGCGGCGTCATGCTCTTCCCTGTTCTATTGTCGCCTGAGAAAAAGTGGGAGTGAGCGTCGGTAGATAAAGGTTTATAGTTTGGGAGAGGCGGATTGGCGGGGAGAGGGATGTGAAACAACTGCTGTAGTCACGAGAATGACGTAAATGGATGTATAAGTAGAGGTATTTTAAAGGAAGTAAAGGACTGCGAAAAATAGAGATGGAGAGACTCTACTGTGAGGAGAAATGAAATGATAAAATTAATTGAAGAGCTGCTGAAGAAATGGGCGTGTGAAAGGAGGGGATGCGTCAGTGGTATGAGAGTGGAGGGCGTGAAGGTTAAATGTAGGATGTCCAGGTGAGTGTTGCCGATTCAGATCAAACAGTAATTGTGTCAGTGCGAAGGCTCTGATGACAATAGCGGCTGTAATTAAAAACGGGTTTGGCGTGATTAAACATGGCTACGTGAATGACGACCAATCATTGATTACCCAGCTGGAAGCTCTGCAATTTTTTTTCTAAGGAAATGTGTCAGGATTCATTCCCCAAATGGAACCCCAAATATAACGGTTTTCCGATACGGATTTAAGGAGGCATCTGGACATTAAAGCTTCTAATTTATAGTGGAAGGGGAAACTGCCATGAGCACGGTCGAAGTTTTATGATGCGTGTTAATTGTGATCACAAGTTTTAAATAAATTGCGGTATCCTAGGTTATTATACTCTCTCTCTCTCTCTCTCTCTCTCTCTCTCTCTCTCACACACGCACACACACACACACACAGAACTAATAAATCCTAAAAGCAGCTTAATTATAACCGGGTCCACATGGTGAAAATTATCTCTGAATCTCGGAAATGCAAACTAGATCGTAGAGCCTGGTGAAGACCAAAGTCGGATGATAGAAATGATTTCTCTCACGCTCGTAAATCTAAACATCTTTATGCGTTTTGTTATGGAGCTTATTTAGTTTTGTCCCAATCACCTAATTATTATCAATGTTATATATGCAATTGTACTTTTGATCATCATCTCTAGGGTCTTTGTACTCTGTAGATGCTTGTTATACCGGTTTATGGTCTTTTCGGTTATCCCCAAGGAATGTGCGTTTATTATGCCTAATAATAATGCTAACAAGAGCGTTTGGAGACCGCAAACCTCAGCCAAGGCTAAGTAATATACCCCAAAAGGTTCCTTCTCCCGAAGTTACATTCTGACTCTCCCCAAATGCAGTGACTCGTCACTAGTCACGAGACCTTTAACCTATGGTCAGATTTTGGTAAAATTCCACGCAACGTTTTACGTAGTCCTGCTTAACAACACTGACATTCAAACCAAACCAAAAACGCAGCCTTCACGTCGGAGGTAGTAACGACCTGTTACGCCAGAGGAAGTGAGGCACTTTGGATAGTTTTTCAGTTTTGTAATTAACTATTCGTGTGAATTCTTCTGCAGCTGATAACAATAACAATAAAGTTATTGTGTTATGTATTCAGGGCACCATTGCATTTTAATGGCTTTTTCTCGCTCTGTTCGTGGTAGGTTTCCTATGTTCAGTATGTAGCATCCAGGAGCTGAGGTGTCTGAAATACTCGAAAAATATTCATTCTGTGTCCTCCTCATCAAGGTGGAATTTGGTTTTCCGAGTCATTAGAGGTGAAATATAGCGCATGCAATCATCAGTTTCTTTTGTGATTTTCTTTCAGGCTGGAAGAAGTAAATCTCTCTCTCTCTCTCTCTCTCTCTCTCTCTCTCTCTCTCTCTCTCTCTCTCTCTCTGGCTCCGTTTTGTTCAGGGGAAAAAACAGTGACAAGTGAAGGAAAGAGTGAAATAACAGAAATTAGTCATCATGCCATATAGAATGCTAGAACGAGTTGGATGCAACGAATGACTCTCAGCTACGTGACGGGAAGAAGGAGAAGGCACCGTATGGAAAGACAGGTGAAAAGGATCGATATCAAGGCAGCTCTGGAAACGCCAGCAGAGAGAGAGAGAGAGAGAGAGAGAGAGAGAGAGAGAGAGAGAGAGAGAGAGAGAGGAAGATGAGGAAGGGTAAGCTAGGATGCTGCTAATGTTCATGCTTGTTTCCGGTGATGCTGCTCTCTCTCTCTCTCTCTCTCTCTCTCTCTCTCTCTCTCTCTCTCTCTCTCTCTCTCTCGCTCTGATTTTTCTTTTTATTTCATATCAATTCTGTTATATTCTTGCCACCCCTTGAATCTCCTTGCCATCGCCTTGTCTCATATCCATGATGCTCCCATTGGGTTAAAGACGAAGAGGTTCATTTGCCTTTCCTCTTTAACACTTGTGCGGGAGATTTGCGCTCATCTTTGATTTTTTTTTTCTGTTGCTTTCTCCTCATTCTCTTTATTTTCTTTCTTTCTCTCTTTCTTTGAACCGCCACCTTTTCCAGGATGTTCATCCTCCCTTCTATCCTCCAGTAGATTCTCCTCCTCTAATCACCTTTCCTCCCCTTCTATCTTCCATCCATCCTCGTTTACCTACTCAGTAGCCTCTCTTCTTTCCTTTTTCATTCCTCCTCTCTTCCTCCTTTCCCACTCCTGTTCCACCTGCGTCTTCATTTTCCATCTTCTCTTCTTTTTTGCCCCTTCAGTATTCTCTCCTTCCCCTTCTCTCCACTCCTCCTCCTCCTCCTCCTCCTCCTCTCTTCTTCACCACCACCACCTCCTCCTCCCACCTCCTCCTGCTCCTGTTTCTTTGATGATGTGTTGAGCACAAAGCATCCTTGGCTTCATCTCTCGGGAGATTTCTTTGAGGGAGTTCTCATCTAATGGCGATGCGTCTCCCAGGAGAGGAAGGAAAAAAGCAGATTGTTTGAGAACCCTTGCAGAGTTATGAAATTTACCTGACTAATTTATGTGAGAGTTTTTATATACTTTATGATTTTATGAATATTGTTATGTATATATATATAGAACATTAGTTTCTGTTTAGATGTTGCTGCTGTTTCTAGAAGTACTACGACCATTTTTCCAGCCAACAGTTTTCTCATTAAATTCGCGATGTGATGATACCTATCTATCTATCTATATATCTATCTATCTGTCTATATATATGTATATATATATATATATATATATATATATATATATATATATATATATATATATATTATACTTGCTCTCCACTTAAAATATGAAATTGAAAGTTCCCTCCTGTACTCCAGTATTGTCAGTTTTGTACTTTCGTGTAACGGTTGTGTTTTCACTGGTATGGCCTAGGCTTCCCTACATAGACCTTGCATTGCCTTGGTCACTAGTAAAAGGCTTCTCGTTTCTTTCCTTCTTTAAATATTCAGCGGAAAACTCTTACGGACGGAGTACACAGACTATAAACCCAAGAGGTTTCCAAAAGGAAATCAGCCTTGAGAGTGAAACAAGTTATAGGAATAGGTGGTGAATAAATAAATGAATTTAGGAGACTTCAGCAAAAAGCAGGAATGAATTTTCTCCTCGCTTAAACATTTGGAGGTCAGAAGATTCCACAACTGCGCTATGCAAATTGTTTCATATTTTAGTTGTAGCCAAAATGAAACTCCTAGCAAACTGAGTAGTATTAAACCTGATACTAGAAAACAACACTCTGATTGCAGCAGCAGCCTGCCTAGTGTATTGTGAAATATGCATATCTGTGAGGATCTTCCATACTTTGAAATAGGAAGAAATGGTTGATTTCAATGCAGAATTCCATTCTAGAGACCAACGCACAAATTGGTAAGAATAACAGTCATGATGGTGGTGGCATTAATGAAAATGTTCAATACCATTATTACCAAAAGAAAGGAACCGTGGATGTCATTACTCTCCTTGAACATATTGCATCAGATATTATGAGCGAAACTTCCTTTGTTCGCACAAGAAACCTTTTCCCCTCCGTGTTTTTTTCCTCTCTCTCTCTCTCTCTCTCTCTCTCTCTCTCTCTCTCTCTCTCTCTCTCTCTCTCTCTCGTGTTGTTCTGCTCAAAGCGTCTGTTTAATTAGCTTCGTTTCGCCCCGGGCCTTTCTCGTTAAAGTTCATTGTTCATTTCGAGGTTAGGTCACTGTAATGAGGTCTGTCGTATGGCGTCCTGGGAAGATTTACTACAACTACTACTATTACTACTTTATAGCTTTATGTTCTGTTGCTCATAATCATAATACTACTGCCGCGACTGCCTCCACCGCTGTGTTTTGTTGCGTTATCTGGAAAGCCTGGAAAAGGCATTCTGTTCACGTTCTGTTTTCTTGAGGTGATCGTTTATGATCTAGTATGGTTAGATTTTCATGCGAGCCCCATTCGTATTACAGAAATAAATCAACAGGATGAAATAAGGATTGTTTTGGTTTTGTGGCTCAAATGATTACATTGTGCACAGTACTCGTATGGAGGCTTTTTTCGATATTCAGTTAATTTTTCAGTTATAAAAATATGACAATAAATGGCTTTGTTGGTAATTCATTTACTCTTCTGGTTTGGTGTGTTACAAGCAGCAATGAGTTACAGTGAGACCAGAGAACCAGCTGAATGAATGGTCTTTCACTTCAATTTCTTTTGGCGACGGAAGTTGTAATATCAGCGTGGTTACTTTCGATCAGAAGTTATGGGTTTTATGAGCGTCCTCGATATCCGGTTAAAGCAAAATGATCTCATTTCCCTCTCATTTCCACCTCGTGCCCATTTTTCCGATCCCTCATCTTCCTTAGGAATCCGGGATACCTGGGTGCCTGCATTATACTTAAAGGAGGCGAAAGCCTCTTTGATGGAACTAAAGTAGTTCGTGATTATGACAGGAGATTTAAGACCAGCCGCACCATCCCGGATCAGGCACGCTTGTAGAGATCATTTCTTCTTGTAGAGCGCGAGAATGATTAGAGATTTTCTCCTCGTCTTCCTCTCCATCATGACGGTATCATAGGTTTCTTCTTCTTCTTCTTCTTCTTCTTCTTCTTCTTCTTCTTCTTCTTCTTCTTCTTTCAGGCTGTAAAAATGTCGGCGATTTTCTCTTCTTTGGCGCTACCAAAGAGTCAGATTTTTTCCTTTTCTCTTCCGAAAGAGAACAGGAAATGATAGCCTTTTCGTTTTCCCCTTTTCTGGCCATTGTGTATTCTGTATGTGCATGTTACTATCAATATTTTTAACAGTATGTAGCGACTGTTTTCATTAAGTTACAGTCATTGCATTCAGGCAAGTTCACTTAGTTCACCCCATATCAATATAATTTGGATTTTGTAAACGTAAAATAAATATATATATATATATATATATATATATATATATATATATATATATATATATATATATATATATATATATATCTATATATATATTATATATATATATTATATATATAGTTATATATTCATATTATAATATACATTATATATATATTATATATTCATATATATAATTATATATATATATATATATATATATATATATATATATATATATATATATATATATATATATATATATATCAGTTTCCTGTATAATTCTTTTTGCTTTCAACGTCACCAACCGACTTTATGCTTTGCTGTTACGTGACACTGCTCGAATTGCGTTTCGTTCGGTACACGAACCCCGGTAATTATTTTTACAGCGTACGTACATTCTTTCTGCGGTTCGAATTAATCTTCCTTTTTTGTTAATATATATTATGAGCTCTCTCTCTCTCTCTCTCTCTCTCTCTCTCTCTCTCTCTCTCTCTCTCTCTCTCTCTCTCTCTCTCTCTCATGAAAGTGGTTTTTCTGCTATTTTGAGGACTATTAAAGAACATCATTGCTTTTTTCTTCATAAGAAATATATTATGTTGTCGTTTCAGTTTTGGGAGAAGGATGTGCTCATCTTTTATTTATTATCATTCATATAACTGTCATTGTATGGCTGTTAGTATTATTATTATTATTATTATTATTATTATTATTATTATTATCATTATTATTGGCGGTGGTTTTAATTTATTTCGTTGTATCCATTGCATTAACGCATTAAGTTGTAAGAGCACTGAGAGTAGCAGCGTGCGCATGCGCGCAACAACACGTGGAAGCTGCAGTGAGTGACGTGTGCAGTATCGTTATGGATTGCAATCTACTGTATATCGGACACTGATAAATGTCGAGACTTGCATGTTATTTAGAGCGCTGTGTCATTGTGACAGTCCATTTTTATGTGAGAAGTAGTTGAAAAAGAGGATTTTGACAGCATTGCCCTCACATCAACAGAAATGATAGTATTCACTGTTAATGTTCTTGATGTAGTAATGACGATGATACTTGATTTAGTGTTGCTCATGATTGCCGTTATTGACATTGTTAAAGATTACTTATCATGATAAGGATTGTCACAGCTCTATTGTTTTTAGGATAATTATATCATTATTATTGTTATTTTTTAAATATTTAACAGAAGTTTTATGCAGGTTCACTGACATTACCCTGTCAGGAAAAAGCTGAATGTTGTATTTATTTATTTTTTTTTCATTAGTGTTAAAGGTGATAAAACTTGTCCCCTGGTTTCTGGGAATCGGGGAAAAAAGGGCTAAACAGTCGGAATAAAAATCATGTCCTGTTTGGAATCGTATGACGAATCCAGTTTTAATTGTTCGTGGAATTTCTATACATGTGAAGTCGAGGAATTCTTTAACGATTTATTTCATTTCATTTTTAAGTCGTATTTTAAATATTGCTTTTAAAGGGGACCTGTGTTTTCTTTTCGAAAATATAGGGTCTGCGTAGTAGTTGCCGGGGACCTGTGTTTTCTTTTAAAATATAGGGTCTGCGTAGTAGTTGCCAGGTTTACATTTTAAGAGGCTAATATATATATATATATATATATATATATATATATATATATATATATATATATATATATATATATATATATATATATATACAGTATATATATTATATATATATCTTTATATATATATATATATATATATATATATATATATATATATATATGTAAATATACATGTATGTATATATATGTGTGTGTGTATAGTCGATATGTTTGTCTCCTTTGGAAAGAATAATTTTACATACTCAGACGACAATAGGAGAAAGGAATATTTGTCATTATTTTTCCTAATAATAATTTTCTTGAAGACAGGAGTGTTGACGCTAGTCTTTTTTGTTGCGCTTTTAGATTAAGCTGGCTCTATGTTTGCTCGATCTCTTGCTCTTATAGAGCAGCCCCTAATCACTGTGCTAAAACCCCCCTCTTTTAATTTTGTCGTTTGTATGACTGACTTTGGCTTTGCTGTGCCGTGAAACATGGATTCTTGGATATGCTCAGGCATGCTCTTAGACAGTGAATATAGCAGCGTGAATGTAGCTCTGAAGAATGAGTTGGCAGAAGTCGCGATTGCAAACCTTAGAGAAAGTTCTGGAGAATGTTTGAAAACCGTTGAACTACAATTTATCTGGATTTGTTTTTGAAAACTGAACGATACCTGGCTGAAGTTTGTTCCTTTTTAAAGAAAAAATGCGATTTTTTAGAACTGAGAACAGTTAGGATTGATCATCACGTTAGTTTTTCCTAATTAGAATATACTGTATTACTATAAAGCTAAACACGTGTAAACGTACACAAATATTCTCATAAAGGAGACTTTCACGATGAAAACTTGATCACGTTTGCACACTTTTTAAAGATTAAGTTTTTCTAGTTTGAAGTTTCACTCTTAGTCTTTGAAATTTCATGGTTTTCTTCAGCCATTACAATTCACGAGAGTGAACCCTGATCGAACCTCGATCAAGAAACATGGGCAAAAGCTGTTTAGAAAGGGTACGTTTTTTAAGCTACGTTGTTTTCTTTCCTCGATGAACGATTATAATCATGCTGGCGGTGTAGCATGTTTCGCCTTCAAGGTAGGCATGAGGGAAATCCAAGTAGGCTGAAAAATAGGAATATTTCAACGCTTTCAGCAAAGACCGTGATGCCGCCATGAGAGACACTCCAAGAATTCAGGTCTTGTTTTATAAAGGACGTTTTTATTATTTGCATGATTTCTCTTCCTGCAGATTCCTGGAGGAGGTAGAGAAGTTGCCATGGCAACTGCTCTCTCTCTCTCTCTCTCTCTCTCTCTCTCTCTCTCTCTCTCTCTCTCTCTCTCTCTCTCTCCACCCTTTGTCTTGTATTTCGTAGAAGGTTTAATCGCTGAATCTTGATAGCGTATAGGGAAATTTTGGATCTATTTTGGGATTTACCTTTTCTTAATTTTTTAAAAATTTTGTATTGATAACATATCCAGCTTTTTATCTCCATTCCTCCTATCACCGAAGTTATGTATATGCAGTAAATATGAATAAACCTTTTAGTGTGAATATTATCATATGTGAAGACGTGACTGTATGTACGATATACATACGAATTATGGGTTTATACGTGTAGCCGTATCCAGTCATCCAGTTTCGCCTCTCCGATTCATGTACCTATATTGGATGGGCAGTTGTCGAAACAGATTGAGCAGTTTCTACGTCCGTTTGGAAAAGTGGTGGATGATCTATCATGACTTTTTTCTCTTTTTCTTTTCACTTTTCATATTTTTATCATTTTTCAACTGGATTTTTTTATACCTTTGACAATTATGGCCAAAATGTCCGGGTCTTTCTTTTATATCACCACTTATAAAAAATGAAATCCTGTCTTTTCGAAGTAGTAAATGTTTCTGAGGTCTTTCTGAACGATTCTTCTTACCTTGGTCGCTGTTAGTATTGTTTTCATTGTTATTCTTTGTTGTGGTGGTTTTTTGCTGGTTTATTGTGATCAGTATTGTTGTCAGTAATGTTCATATTAATGTATAGTACTTAAATATTTGCAAAATTCTTTCTGACTTGCTAACTCTCTCTCTCTCTCTCTCTCTCTCTCTCTCTCTCTCTCTCTCTCTCTCTCTCTCTCTTTATGGAACTGGGAACTTTACAAATTGGCTTAATGAAGGTTTCTTTTACATGGTAAAAACCTGCTTTTAGAAAACCCGTTAATATATCCGTTGATGTTAATGTTACTTTCTCTCCTATGAAAGATTTACTGTCGAAAAAAAATTGGCATATTGATCTGAAGTAATGGACTGTAATTTATTTATATTTATACATGTTCTTGCGCTCTCGTGCACACATATATATGTGTGTGTGTGTGTATGCATCTGTGCACGCGCGAGAACATGTATAACTATAAATGAGTTACAGTCCATTATTTAATAATTTTTTCGACAGTAAATTCTATCATAGGAGAGAAAGTAACATTGACATACATACATATACATATACATATTTATATATATTTTTATATATATATATATATATATATATATATATATATATATATATATATATATTTTATATATATATATATATATATATATATATATATATATTTTATATATATATATATATATATATATATATATATATATATATATATATATATATATATATATATATATATATATATATATATATATATATATATATATATATATATGTATATATATATATATATGAAATCTATTTTCAGTTATTTAAATATTTCTACTTTCTCTTCCTTCTCCTCTTGCTCTATCTTCACCACCCCTTTCTTTAGCTCTTGCTCCCCCTCTTTATCAAAATATCCTTGAGAAGAAGAACTCTAATCCAGATACTTAGTGCTGAATGACCCATTTTTTCCTCGCGATCAGTACCTCGTCGTGGCCTGTACCAAGTTGGCACTACTGCCCACATTAGTAGGATTTTACGGAAGATAGGTATAACATATTTTTCTTTCTCCTCGTTGGAATTTTTCTATTCGTCCTGTTAGAAGATGTGCATAGGAGAGAGAAACGAAAACCCTTGGGAGTCGGTTTTATAACAGTGTTCCCTATGTGATTTTTGTACTCTCATTAATTAGTGTTTATTGTAATTATTTTACCAATTACTTATTAAGGAGTTTGATTTTCGATATCTGTAGTTCTATCTTTTTATAATTTTTTTTTTATTAGAAACATGCATTTTTACTTACATATATGTGGAGTTTTGGTTTTTGTAAAGACCTGTAACTGTGATTGAGTTTTGGAATATCGGTGAAAGTGAATATTTCGCCAAGAATCTCATCCAGCAATTCAGTGTATTACTTATACATGTACATCATATTGCTTCTTCTGTTCCTCAAAAAGTTAGCATCTTCCTAAAAGTTTTAGAACGTTTCGGGCTGAAGCTGTCATATCTTAAGTGCGTTAACTCTTTTTCTTCATCCTTGTTTGGAGTAATGTTCTCCAGTGTGGTCTTCCGGCGCTGACTCTCATCTCACTCTCTTGGACAGTTATGTCATCAGTCAAGTTTATTTTGCCAACTCTCAATGTTGACTTGTGGCATAAGCATGAAGAGAGTTCATTATGTTTGTAGCATAAAATATAATTACAACGACAATCATCCTCTGCACTTTTCTTTACCTGACCTAGTTATTTTGTTCGCAACACTACTCGTAGGCAAGCTGCTGCTGCAAACAGTGTGTCGTTTTGTAGCATCATGTTTCATACTACGTAGTTTACCTGGTGTTTTATCTTGGCTGCACCTTAAATGTGGGATAGTTGATCTATTGCAATTGTGGAATCTTTTGATCTCCAAGATTTAAGCGAGGAACGAATTGCTTCCTGTTCTCTGCTGCCGTCTCCTGAATTTCAGGTGCATCGGTTTTATTTTCTGTTCCCTCATATTTATTTATTTATCACCTTTTCCAATAACTTTTCTCTCTCTTTAGGCTGGTTTCCCTTTGGAGCCCTCGTGTGTGTTTAGTCTGTTGGGTCTATCCATAATGGTTTTCAGCTGAAGTTTTAAAGAAAGTAAGAAAGTGAAAGCTTTGGAGACTTTATACCTGTTGGGTATGGACACGGATGTTGTGTTTGTTGGGCTTGATCTCTCGGTAAAGTTATTTTCAAGTGAGGTTCTGCTGCTTGATGCTTGTATCAAATGTAAGGCAAGGCTTGTCGCTTTCCCGAGGACACGTTCCCAGTAAGATACGATGCTGCTCAATTTTTTTGCGTCACCATTTTTTAATGCTATGACTTCTACCTCGATCGGATGAGTCCATACATGAATAAGTAAGTGTAGGCAGATTTAACGGAAAGTTAATCAATGCGTCCTTTTAAGAGAATTATTCCGTGGAACAGCGAAGAGTCCAAGCAGCATACACCCACAGAGTCATTGATTGATAACAGTCTCCACAGTGATGGGCGCAGCAGAAGTACGCCAGCGAAACCAGTCCAGGTGATTATTAAGAACGTACCACAAAGTCTGACTGTCGTTCATAGGCTCAAGCATATTACTAGTTTTGACAGAACTTGGCCAAAAATTCTTTCACACAGTCGCCGACAAACAAACTACGTCGCAAGGACGTAATTTGGCCGCTCCACTGATCTGTTTAGATGAGGTGGTTCCTTACAGCTCCTGGTACGGTCTGGCGTTGCAATTATACAATTGTTTCCGCTTGGCTCTTTGGAGTGAAACGTCAACCCCTTCAGGTGAGGCATAAGGCTTTCCTTTTTATAATTCTGCTATTCATGGCGCAGATTTCGGAGCTAACACCGAAGTACTTGTTTTAGATAAAATGAAGAATCTAATTTGATTTTACTTATTTTCTCTTGATTTATGTTAATTGTAATTTTTTTATTTTTTCATAAACATTTTTTTTTTTAATGTTTGGAAGTTAGTTGTTGCTTTTATAAGCTGAAAATTCTGGGAATCTTGTAACATAGCTTGCAAGAAGAAGAGAGCTAAGTACATGTTATGGAGACATGTGTTAGATTTTGGACAACAATCATGAAGGACAAGATCTTAACACGGGTAAAGTTCAGGATACAGATCATTTTCAAGTTTTCAAAAATATTTTTTTGCTTAGAAACGCTGCTCTGTCTACATTTCTTTTGAAATTTTCTTCACGGAGTCTTCGTCTGTAATATGACAAATTTTAAATCAATTTGTATTTTTCATAACTAACAAACCTGCGGTCTTAATGCAAGGAGCAAAATTCTCCAGCGGGCGCTAGAGAATTTCCCCCCTTACGTTCAGACCAAAGGTTTGTTCTGTATAGGAACAGTTACAACTAAGGAAAAATTAGACTCGCAAATATTTTTCCGAAGTCACT
Source organism: Macrobrachium rosenbergii (assembly GCF_040412425.1). Taxonomy (NCBI): domain Eukaryota; kingdom Metazoa; phylum Arthropoda; class Malacostraca; order Decapoda; family Palaemonidae; genus Macrobrachium; species Macrobrachium rosenbergii. The sequence goes on from NC_089756.1 coordinate 59,508,580, forward strand.
CATTTTTGTGGAACGGCTTTTAAGGGCCAGAAAAATATTTCCGATAAAAATTACACTCTACCAATAGTAAAAGGAAAGTAAATTCAGGTGGCTTTATCTTAGCCAGAGAAGCATTTCTAAGCATGGAAATATTTTTAAAAACTTGAAAACTATCTGTATCCTGAACCTTACCCGTGTTAAGATCTTGTCCTTCATGATCGTTCTCCAAAATCAAAAACGTCTTCATACCAAGTGCGCCTAACACTTAGCTCTCTTCTTCTTGCAAACTATGTTACAAAATTTCCGGAATTTTCAGTTTATCAAAAGAACTACTAACTTACAAACGTTCAGTGAAAATGTTTTTGTAAGAGTGATATATACAGCGATCTCTTCGTCAGCATTTTGACGCCTCTTCAGCTACTCTGAGGAAATCACCTCGTCTTGTCTTGAACGCACTCTTGCTTTTTGAACGTGAGGGCTGGTTGTTCATTCAGCGCTTTCTACGATTTCTTCTCCTTCCTCCAGAGGCTTCCGAATTTTCCTTTCACTATAAAAGTGCTTCCAAGATTAAACTAGCAAGAATTTTTTTTCTTGAAAGTCCAGATTAATCACAAGTCGCACAATAGAGTAGCTAGCAACCCGAATGAAAAAGCGCTCTTGGTATATTAATCCGCCGACGAAATGAGCTCACATTTACGACTTCAAGTTTTGAAAGTTATTCATTGATGGTTTTTGCTCTTCATTTCCTACACATCTGGTGCGGCCTTTATGAGGGACACTTCTCAACGTGGCGGAGGTTTTATTTCGCTTCTGTCCTTTCATTTCTTGTTTGATTATCATTCTTGAAATGAATTATTTCGATTCTTTTATAATATTTCGGTCTCATAATCATGAGAGTTTATTTACGTTTTATTTCTTT
>NC_089756.1:59511977-59554477 GCF_040412425.1 Macrobrachium rosenbergii
CTCTCTCTCTCTCTCTCTCTCTCTCTCTCTCTCTCTCGCGGCAGTGAAAGGGTTGTCACTGATGATCCAGCCGTAAAGGTTGTCAAGCGTGGTGCTCGCTCTCTCTTTCTCTATTTTCTCTAATTTCTCTAATTTCCCCCAATTGGCTCCTAATCACTTCCTTTTCACTTGAGTTTCTCCGCTGTTTTGAGTTTGCTTTGGTGAGATTTCCTTGTTATCTACCGGGTTCTTTTAATGTTATTATGAATGCTCTTGTTTAAAGTGGGTGAAATTGCTTTCCTTATCGGTGTTAATTGCGCTTGCTACTACTGTTATTATTGTTTATACTACTCTTACTGGTATTATCATGTAATTTGTGATTTTTAATCTAAATATGTTTTACTCCATTTTTTTCAAGTTCTTAAATAATATTGATCGTGTATCTTCGACTTATGCTGGTTTGTTTGATCGAAATTACGTTTCAGTTTATTTTTATACATTTGTATCTTTTGTGTGGGTTTCAATTTTCCTTTTTATTCCTCTTCCAATCTGTTATTTTCCCCTTAATTTTGTGTACTCGTTCTCTTCTCTTGCTGTGTGGGGAAATTTTTTCTTTTCGTTGGCGTTTCCTTTTTCTGTCTGCTATGCTCATCTTTTATTTTGATCATGCAGTTTTTTTTTATATAATCTCATTTCAGATCCCTCCTTCTTCCCACGTGTATAACTCTCCTTATTTTGATTTTATGCGTATCTCCTTACCTCTCCTTTCTTATTTTCCTCAATTCATCCTCTTAAGTAAACATATATGTGAGGCAGTTGAACCGGCCAACAATACTGCCCACTCAAACTGGCAAATGACCCTCTGTTTGAGGGTCATCTGAATTATGAGGTCTGTGAAAAGTCGTCCGGGAGAAAAGAAATGGCAGAGGAGGGAGAAGGGAAAAGGATCTGAATGGTAAATGCGTTTCAATTGGGGCGAAATGGAAGAAGGTGAGTTAGACTGATTGATGTAGGGTAGCAGGAACTGGAGAGTAACTGGACTGATTGAACTGAAATAGGATGGTTGGGAAGAAAATTATATTTTAGGTAAAACACGAGAGTGGTGATTAACTGGGAGAAACAGGGAATCTACAAGAAAGAATGCGGAGAGATAAGGGATAAGTGCTCGACGGAGATTCCCCCGATTGAGGAGGAAGGGAGACTGGGATGACATAACATAAATAAGAAAGTGTGTGGGAGGGGTAATTAAATGTCCCAGAGAACAGTGAACAGGATATAAGAAAGAATGAAGCAAAATGAAATGAGAGAGAGCGAGAGAGAGAGAGAGTCTAATTTAGATTAATCAAAGTAAGGAAGAACGATGATTAGGAAAAACACTGAAAGTAATGAAGTGAAATAAGTGAGAAAAAGTGGTTGAGAGAATTACCCAGAGTAGGAGAGGAGGGAGAGTGTGATGTTTTGCCGGAAATAGAGGAGAAAGGAAGATAGGTGAAGGAAGGGGATGGATAGCTAGCTACTATGATATTCACAGCCGGTGTCCCGGTGTTTTTCCGGAATAAAATTTTACCAACGTACCTGACAAAGATGACATTGTCACAGGGTATCTTACATCCCTACCTAATTTTTGGCTGTATTCTGTATTAAGAAAGTTGCATCATTCTGGTAATTATAAGAGTAACACCGACTTCTTGTAGACATCGCCAGCAAACTCAGAGGAATGCCATTCGAAGATATAATGACGTAACTTTGACGTCATTAACTTGCCTCCTTCTCGATGGGTAATTGGCTATTCGTGAAAAAGTCTCAACCTCTGGCGACAATGAAGTACAACCAATACGCCTTGTTTACACTTTGTAGTAGTGGTGGTAGTAGTAGTAGTGTATAGGATTTTGCCATGGGGTCGAGTGCTAGAATCCTTGCCGGTAATATTCTGTGGAATATGAAAACAACTTTCATTATAATGTTACAATTCAGCCATTGTTGTACTCTGTCACTAAGAGGACAGGAGCGATCATATGAAATGACATGCCCTTACATGGATCCTTTATTTAACATAATTACATATGAGGAAACTTGACATTATATGCAATGCGTGGATTATGGTGTTTCGGGCTCTATAAAGGTCAGGCAGTGATGTATTATAACCTACGACTTTTTTTTTTTTCTTTGCAAAGCAAGTTTTAATGTTGTTCCGCAAGTTATATTTTACTAAGAAATCAACAACTATTGCTTTATAGAGCATATATAATTATCGTTCTGCACCTTATGGAAGTCAACAAGTGACGAAAACTTGGTAGCCTTGGATGTCCGGGTGTACTCCTTACCCAAAAAAGGGCCCTATTATTCATTTACCTGTTCAAGCTTACGTAGGGTTTGCCACGGGCCTCCTCACTTCTAAACAGTTGTGCAAGTCGAATCACAAAAGCTGTCCTGCAACCACGGGGACAATGACTTATCATAGCCGCCATTCTTGAAGCCTTGACAAGGTACGAATATTCATTCAGAATTTCAGAGACAGCTGTTTGTCGTCATCAACTTGTGGGAGGAGTCGGGACGTCATATGTTTACGTCACGTATAACTTTGAACCCATACATTAGAGTGTTCCGCCACTGGCTTCGGCTGCTTTATTTTACTCTTATGAATATACTTTTTTCTAATTAAGTAATAAAGAATGCTGCCGAAAATTAGGTAGGGATGTAAAGTATACTATGGCTAAGTAATATCTGTCAAATGCACAGAAAAAAAGTTATTCTGGAAAAACACCGGGACAAAAGCTCAGAATCTTATAGTAGGACAAGAGTGAAAAGCATTAGAGAAGATAGAGATGGGGAATGGGAGACATGAATGTTTAAGAACAAGCAGAGGATTTAAAGAGCTGTGAGAAGAAAAAGAAGAGATATTTAAGGTAATAAAATGAATGAGAGTAGAGGAGGAAATGCGAGGAATACGTATTGAGTGTAAGAGGTGGCAACATTGTATAATAGAGATGGTCAGCGAATAGCAATGGACATAAACGAGGAATTGGTCCAGAAATTTCGACGAATAGTGAGAAGAGGAACTTCGTTACGCAAGAAGAAAAAGCAGCAAATAGCCTTGAGAGCCTAAGGAAATATATTCTCTGAAAAGGAGTAACACGTGGAGGATGTATAGAGATTACGATAACGAAGAGCTTAGAGGGGAAAAAACCATCAAAACTCAATATTGTCTAGGAAATTTTATATACGCACACACACACACACACACACACACACATATATATATATATATATATATATATATATATATATATATATGTATATATATAATATATAGACATGTATGTATATAAATACTCACACATTATATATATCGTATATGTGTTGTTTGTGATTGTGTATAAGTGTACACACTATACCTCTGAGCACTTTACTTTAGTTATGTATAAACATTTGACCTGTCTACATGTACAGAACAGTGTATATATATATATATATATATATATATATATATATATATATATATATATATATATATATATATATATATGTGTGTGTGTGTGTGTGTGTGTGTGTGTGTGTGTGTGTGTGTGTGTGATTGTAACTCACATCAGGAACGAACTGAGGTCTTTTAATTGAAAACCCTGGATTCGATTCTGATGTGAGTCAGAAATTTATTCCTGTTCCACACGTGATTGTGTGTTGATTATTTACATATATATATATATATATATATATATATATATATATATATATATATATATATATATATATATATATATATATATATATATATAGATATATAGATATATATAATTATTAACTACCTAACTATACAATTTGTTTAAGTTTCTTAACTTCAATTTGTTTAAGATCAGTAATTTGCGGTAATTAACGAAACAAGAGTAGGAAAATTAGCTTTCTTATTACAGGGCTTGGAGTACTTACATATGCTGTTTAAACTAGTTTGAGTGGTCTAAATCATAATGTGGTCTAAACCATAATTATTTTCGTTGTAATTTTATTCAGGTGATTACTGTGTCTTCATATATATAGTATGTTTTTGTCTTAAGCCATTTCCAGTATCACGGCTGGCTCCAAAGCAAAGCAAAACAGCGTTCAATGTCACATTAGTAATTTAATTACTGAATCGTAAATGAACCGTTGTGCAGTAAAACATCGATGCAGACAAGACATCTCGTCAGTGGAACGTCAAACATGCTGCGCCATTCGGCCCTATCGTGTGCAGTCTTGTGCTTCAAGGATAAGGGCCTTGCTTTCCAAGACTTCTCTCACAACACTTAGCCAGTCTTCTGTAGGTCTTCGTCTCCTTCTTTTCCCTGGCACTTGTGAAGTATGCACTCTTTTCTCTGACTATCGTCGTCCGTTCTTTCGAACAGTCTCGAAATACTCCGAATGATTCTTTTACCCACGTTAACCATTTTTCACCGTTGCGACACATCTTTTCATATCTCACCCTAACAGTTCTTGTGCAACTGATGCAACACATACAATTAATCTCAAAAGCTTCAACCTTTTTTTAAATTTAGCACCAAACACGACGTTTTCCTTCGGCATTATCCAAATTCTTTGCAACAGCGTGCTCTTTCCAATTGATAATCGAAAATCAGCAGTTTATTCTGTGTGTCCCGCGCTGTAAAAATAGGTAGATATAACAGATGAATTCCGTGTGTTTACATAGACTAAGGCAAGGTATTTGAAAGAGAGAGAGAGAGAGAGAGAGAGAGAGAGAGAGAGAGAGAGAGAGAGAGAGAGAGAGAGAGAGAGAGATTGCTAATTGAGTTTATTAATGTATACGGATCCGTGCGTATGGCGTGTTTGCCATACTTATTGGATTACATGTCTCACGAAAAGAGGATTTCTGTGGAATCATGCGAGATGGGTCGGCATGTTATACTGTATGTAGTTTGGCAAAAAAGGAAATGCATATATTCTCCCTCAGCTTTAGTCTCAAGTTCCATTTGTCACCTTGTGTATGGAAGATGTTCAAAAAATAAGTAACATGAATGCTGATGGAAGCTGTGGTAGTAGCAGTAGCAGTAGCAGTAGCAGTAGAAACGGCAGCAGCGATCGTGGTTGTGATAGTAGTAAATACCTGAGTAGCGTTGTAACAAGGCAGTGGGTAGCGTGTCATTCAGCTTGAATGGCGAGGGAAAGTTTGCCAATCGATTTAGCCTTGCGTGAATGACGGCCGAAATACCAGTTACGGAATCATCTTTTTGCCATTTTGAATGCCGTTGATGTTGGAAAAATTTCACCAAAAATACTTTTGTAGTATTGAGAATGAGTAAAATATTTTTTTCATTTATTTGTTTTTTTAGTAATCTAACAGAAAAAAAAGTTTTGCCCGTAAAGTAGGAAGGTGCTCGTCGCAGACGTGAAGAGGAAACATCTATAGGCAGTTACCCGAAGGTTTTCCAAAGTCATTTCGTCTAGATGCATAGCTTTTCAAACTAGTTTTTAAATGTCAACTCTTGTAGGCTACTGCATGCTGAAATATCACCACTAGAAACTGCTGTTTAAAGTCAATGTATTTTAATGCTTTACAAGTAATTCTCTCTCTCTCTCTCTCTCTCTCTCTCTCTCTCTCTCTCTCTCTCTCTCTCTTCTTGAAGTCCTTCTACCCCTTGCAGCTTGAATCCAGTGCGCCCTAAATCCACTGCATCCTGGACCCATCGTAAAGCCACTACATGCAAACCCGTCAACAGGAAAGTCGTCGAGGCGTGATCGGGTGATTGGTTTTTGGACGTGGGCAAAGCCTGCCTCGTTGGAGAGGGAAGAAAAGTTAAACTCTAATGAAGTTAACTTTGATAAAAGTTGAGTTTCTTTTCTTCCTTCTTCCCAGTCAGGAAGAGCCCCTCGTTACGACCATCTTCCTGTTAAGCGAACGACTCGGAAGGACGAATCCTTGGCTTGCCAACCTCGTTATTATTTTTCCCCTCCGTGGTCATTGCCGTATAAATCTAGGGGGACTGGAGGATATCTTCCTTTTCTTCAGTCTGTGTTCACCAGTCATCCGAGACAGACTTTTTGTCATGTGCTTTTCGCCGGGTTTCCACTTTGCGTTTCAGTTTTAGCTTTCAGAAAGTGTGTGAGTTACGTAGGAAAACTGTCTGTGTTCTGTGGCGTGCAAGTACTATTCTGGTTAATATCAGCGCGTTCAAGGTAGGTGTTGAATAAAAAAATTTGGATTAGTGAAGTGAGCTGCGTACGATATACTTCATCGTGCACTAAGCATTCCCAGTGTGGCCAGTGTTTTAGAGTAAAGACGTTTAACACGAGCCGCCAGAGAGCAGTTATGGGGACATATTAAACTAATGCAGATTGGGGAGCTTAGAAAAGTTTACTTGAAGCATTTTGTTTTTCAAGCTCAGTAGTGGTGGTCGTTCTCAAGAAGTCGGACTTTGTCTCTTCCAGGGTCTCAACATTTTAAGAGAGGCTGTCAGTGTTTGAGGAACTTCTTTTGCTTATGAAGGCATAGGCCCCACTCTTTTTGTTCAGGCTCTATCTTGGTAAAGGCATTGACATGCCCTTCCCTTCGGCTTCGCATGTATGTACTCACAATTTCTGATGTATTTTTACTCTGACTTTTTGTTTGTGAGGTGTTTCATTATTTTCTTCCCAGTATTCGACGTCGTCCGCTACCGACAATTCCTGTATTCAATTATTGCTCTCTCTCTCTCTCTCTCTCTCTCTCTCTCTCTCTCTCTCTCTCTCTCTCTCTCTCTCTCTCTCTCTCTCACTTGCGAAAATTGTAACTGTTTAAAGAACCCATAGGTGTTAGTTTAGCTTTAGAGCAATTGGTATTTTTCTGAGATATGATGGTGCTCCTTTGATTATCATTTGAATATCGTAAACTGCGATGACTTTTATAACGAAGCTCGGAGTTTACCTGATTATTCTGTACTTGGATATATTTTCCATCAGTAAGTCGTTTCCCTAATAGGAAGTGGCTCCTCAGAAAAACAACACAACAATAGCTACTGAGTTGTGAAAGAACAACAGAACGTCGGGTATTATTTCACAAGCTGCCCATTATTGCCCAAATTATTTTATATTTTATTTATACCTCACTGACTGCATCAATCTTTCATGTATGTGATATCCGTTTTAACTGGATAACACCAAGATATTTAAAGGATGCAGAATTTATACCTCTTAGTTATTTGTTTACTTATGGCGCCGTATTATGGAGTACTTTTAAGTTGTAGTTCAGTCCAATGTTCTGCCCACTTTCTATTTTCTTCGTAATGACATTAACATTAGCCCATGACGGGTGTTTTGCTGAACATTTTCGCTACTTAACCAAATCCGTTACCATTTTTTATGTCATCTGTGCTGCATGGTGTTACTGTTGTAGAATTTTAGGATGTTCGAGTTGGTGGGATCTGATTTTTTTTCGGGGTGACTTTAGGGAGATTAATCTCCGTTGATCTATAGAATGTTGAAGTTCTTCTGTTGATTCTCTTTAGGAATATTGTTTCATTGTTATTCTAATTATATAAGTGTTGTGATTATGCGAATAATGATGCTAAGGAAAAGTAAGTTTTTGTATGTTTTAGTTATTCTATCATAAACAGAGGACCCTCATGCTCTTCTGGGTTCACTATGGGTTTAACACGTCAAAGTGCAATTCTTCAGACCTGGCACTTGAAATTAGCCATGAAATGTGGTCTTACTCAGAGTTTAAAAAATTTTCCGAATGATTTTGACATAACCTTTCCAACTGTATGTATCAGTTTCCAGCTATGGCAGATACTGATAGAGATTTTATGTAATTTTATGATTTTCAAGACGGTTGTATCGCTGTCACATTTTATAGCGCAGTAGGCCAGGTTAGCTGGGCGTCCCAACGGCCAGGTTACAGTAATTTAATTTTAGAATGTATCCAGGTATTTCACTTCATGAATATAGCAGTATAACTTAGGTACGGGTCGGGCCTCCAGGTTATGTTAGGTTAGTGGTGGTTGGGTCACTCATTTGTGTCTGTGTGGTAACCTTTCCCATAATTCATTCGTTTTCCCCCTCTCCAAAATCCAGATTTCACACTGAGGTTGTTAGATCTAGAGTGAAGGTTTCTGAGCTAAAGAGGCATGTCTTGCGGAAGCGAATGTCAGAATCGTTCGGAGCATCAAAAACCATCAGAAAAAACTCCATCTCCGTGCTAATTTCAATAATGGGCAACTTGGGAAATATTTCCGAGCTTCACAAAAACCATCCGGGCAAACAGTAAACTGTACCTGTCACCCATATCTTGCTTCCAGCACTCGTGCTTCTTTGCCACTGCTTCTGTCAAGCTCTCTGTCCTTTCTCATAACTCCTCTTAATTATACAGTTAATTTACCGATCTTCGTCATTTGTTTCCCTATGATCAAACCTTTAAACGCTCTGGTTTGCCTTTGCTGAGGCTAAACTTGCTACTCTTTCTGCTCACCTCCTCTATTTCTCACCTTTTCAGCTTTTACCTACACCGCTTACACTGCGTAATCGATTCATATCAGCAGCTTCAACCTTTCTCATTCAACCTCCACAGTTCACTTTATACAAACTTACACACATGCACACACACACACACACACACACACACACACACACACACACACACACACACACACACACACATACACACATATATATATATATATATATATATATATATATATATATATATATATATATATATATATATATATATACTATATATGCGTGCATGTATTACGTGTGAAACTGAAAACTTGAAGACGTCTTAGGAAACTAAAGACGAAACTGGTTGCTATTTATACACAGTCTTTCATTTCCCCCAATGGTGAAAGTGAACAAATGCATCACGCATATGGTGATTTTAATTTTATATGTATGTATATATATATAATATATATATAATATATACAATATATATTATATTTATATAAATATTGTGTGTGTCTGAATCAGTCACTTTTATATATAAATATAAATACCTGTGAAAACTTTGATACCCTATTGTATCCTTATAAATATGTCGTCCTTGTGTTTCTAATCGTGATAAATCAGCGTGAAAATGCAACATCTCTTTGAGGTAGCTGATGGCTTTGCTTTCGCTGTTTATTTTAAGAATACCTTTTGAAGGGTAAATGTCAGAGGACAGACAGACAGCGTTGTTTTTGAAATGTAGCATTGCTTTTGTTAGAGAAAAAAAGACATTCGTTTAGGTGTATATATGGTCCCCAGATATATGTAGTTTGTGTATGCTTATATGCTTATACATATATACATACTGTACATACACGTGCCTTTCAAGATCATATATTGCACTGAAGCGGAAATACACCCACCCAATGGTGTATAAGTTTTGGTAAGCATAATCAGTAGAATGCTTCTCTCTCTCTCTCTCTCTCTCTCTCTCTCTCTCTCTCTCTCTCTCTCTCTCTCTCTCTATGTTTATATATAAATATATATATATATATATATATATATATATATTTATATAGCAATACCCAGAGCTTCTCCTTTAATGTACTTCAAGAAGAGGCCTGATAATAGTCCCTTCATCCTGCCGTGTCAAGTGGATCCTTGAAGCTTTCTGATTAAGGAGGAAAGAAAGAGAGATTTTAAAACTCCTTGACTTATGATGGATGATTATTCGCCTTGAGATTCTTATCGATACATTACTAATTGATAAGTAGTTTATTTTTAACGATACATTACTATTTGACAAGTAGTTTATTTCTGGCGTCTATGCCATTATTATTGCGTTGTTAGTTTTAATGTTAAATCTCTGAAGAGTCTTATCGATTGGCTCTCCATCCTCTCCATCTTGTTTGTTTGTTTGTTTGTTTTTGCAAAGGGAGAATGGTTGACCCGGACTTATTTGGGTCCTTGGGTTATGGTTCTTCACAATTTTTTTTTTTTTAATAAACCAGTGCATTCAGAGTATGGGTTGTACTATCGTTATTTATCTCGCAATTGTTTCTAAATTAACGGTGACAAGAGAAGCGGTCTTTTCTTTTTCCAGTCCTTCTAAGCCTCTTGGTTATATATCTTCATACAGCAGTTACTTATTCTGAGTTTGCTGTTATTTTATGATGGAGGTATGCTTGAAATTGGTGCAATCGTGTGTATGTGATTCGGTAATCAGGATTTCCTTAGGATCTCAGTTTGTGATCCCAATATTGTGCTTGGATTTTGATTCACTTGAGAGAAGTTTCACCCGGAAGCGGAAAGATTTATTTTGCAAACTTTTGGTTGAAAATACTTAATGAAGTGTATTGTCCCTTCGTATCCAGGAAAAGTTTACGAAACAACATCCTCGGAAGTATACGAAACGAATCCACATGTTACTGAAGGTGCTGAAGACGCAATTGCTGTGAAGTTTGTGTGTTGTGCGCCAGGTGTGTGCATGCTCTTCTGAAAGTATTATTAACATATATATGGCTTGCTTGTAAGACGTTCGTATTGTTGTCATTGTCATTCAGTTATCATGTTTTTCCCGTGTTAGGTTCAGCTGTGGAATATTTTGCTGGGGAGAGAGAGAGAGAGAGAGAGAGTTTTTAGTATTTATGATTATCAGTTGATTTACAATTTATAGGTGGCAGCTAGGGATATTCGTCTCCTCCGGATAGGTGTTTGATCGACATTTGTAGTTGAACTCTTGAAATTTATTAAGAATGGTGTAAATTAATTTTGTTGAAACGTTGGTAATTAAAATCTAGATTAAGAGTACCGACTAACAATACCAATTCCCATAATTTTTTTTGTAGTATGCACCGGTTTCAGGATCTCTCTCTCTCTCTCTCTCTCTCTCTCTCTCTCTCTCTCTCTCTCTCTCTCTCGTTTGACAGTGTTGCATTTTCCGGGAGAATAATTTGGAAATTGGCGAAGATGAGAATAGAGCTTTTCTGTTCTTGATGCGACGTCTCCACCTGATCTTGCGACTTTCCCCGGAGTTAAGAAAACTTCTTGATCGTTCTAATACTGCCTTTTGTTGCATTTGTCTCCAGTGGCGCTGCTCGACTCCGAATCTTTTGCCAGATGTCCTCTTTACAACGAGGAAAGCCCAAAGGAGCTCGTTATAGTGCACTGTGTCTGGGGAACCTTGCGAGGAAGAGGAGAGAATTCAATTAAAGCTTCGTCAAACTTGAACTAGAACGTAAACGCGAGAGTGAACATAAAAGATATTTTTTTACATGAACATAGCCTACATACGGGAGAAAAGTCTCGTTATTGCTTTAGCAGAGTATGAAAGATGTGAGTTGTTATATACGCACAGATTCTAAAGAAAGTGTATAAGTTTGAAAGAATGGGTGGGTCTGTTTACAAACATAAATACTTACATACATGCGTGCGTGCACTGCAGAAAATCATGTTGCTACTGTTTATCTTTACTATGATTTTTAGAGGAAGTATGCAGTTCATTTTATAAAGTAGTGGTGTGCTTCCCCAAACAATTTCCTTGTTGGAATCAACCTGTGTGGTGAGAGAATAAGTGATGTCATGTTCATTTTATAATTCATTTTGCGTGATCATTTCAATCTCCAAACTATAGATGCTGAAATATGGTAGCAGCAGTACAATTCTCTCTCTCTCTCTCTCTCTCTCTCTCTCTCTCTCTCTCTCTCTCTCTCTCTCTCTCTCCGTCGTAATTTCTCCTTGCCCTTTCCCAACCTCCCTCTCGACCACAACCTTCCCTTTTATCAACCACAAGTCGTCCCTATCAACCATATTTTCAACCGCCATTACTGCCACGCTCAAGGACTATAAACGTATTGATGACAGCGACAAACTGACAGACAGACAGACAGCATAGCTGGCAGCTTTAGAAGTAAGGTTGGGAGGACGTCACCTCCATGCGCGCTTCCGTGTACAGGGTCAGCGATAAAGAGCAATAGCAAACCAATGAAGATGGACTTGCTATGCTTTGTTTTTACTTCACATTGATCCCAAAAATTTAATTAGGCGACCCGATTGATGTTGAATAAATAAACGCAGTGGAGTCATTCATTTACTGCGTAAACTGGTGGGATGAACTTCTTCTTTTGGTGCCTAGTCTCTTGATCTACCCTAAACCAGAAAGCATCCAGAAAATGAAGGGAGAAACGCGGAGCTGAACTCCCAGGGAAATAATAGGCCAGCTTCTTGAAGGAGGAAGGTTATATGAGTCATAGGAAAAGAAGGAGGAAGAAATTTTGCGAGCCGTTCAGCCCTAGGATTGCTGGCTAGTCCTTGAATCCATAAATTGTGCTTCATACGAAAGAATAGATCGTATTATTGCATTAACTAATGTTGCATTCGTCATTCAAGCGAGTGAATGCCTTGATGTATCAGAATTGTTCGGGTGGACTGAAATGCATAATATTTAATGCATGAGCATTGACATTGGTTTTGATGCGCTGATGAATAAATCATTTAATTCGTGTATCGAGAGAGAGAGAGAGAGAGAGAGAGAGAGAGAGAGAGAGAGAGAAGAGAGAGAGAGAGAAAGGCGTCCGACACAAGAATAAGTCATCGTAATAGCCTGAACTATGAGAGCAGGCTCTATAAGTGAAGAAAATTTCTTTATTACAGTTATTTTAGAATATAAAAACCTCTTTATTTATTCGACGCACTTTGACTGATTAAAGCAGAATACGTATAAAACAATGGTAAAGATTTGTATCAGGATTTTATTTGTAAATATGTGACATTTGTCTTAGATAATGGTTTGTTTAAAAAAGTTGACTTTATTCTCTAGAAACAAGTATCCACTTTTTTATATAAATTTTTGGCTTCTGATTTATTGAAAAAACGAAACTATGAAATGATTATCCTCAGCAAAGAAAAATGATAATAGTAATTTATAAATAAAACCGGTATTTCTTCGACGTCATTTGACTGACGGTAGCATCCTCCGTGCAACAGCCCGACATAGGAAAAAAAGTGGCGTCAAATTTCAACCTGAGTACAATTGCCAATCGGGCTGCAGCATATTGGTCATTTAATGGTCATATTATTAGGCTAATTGGTCGGTTTTATTATAGGAACCAGATTTTTATATCATGTTTATTTCACTGAAAATGATTAGGGGAAATCACGCTTGGTAATGAAAGGTCTTTGAAGTGCTGCTCTGTAAATTATCGCCCCTCCCTCCCTTCCCCATTGCCTTTTTATCTGTAAAGAATAATAGTTTTAAATATAGATAATTATGGGACATTATGATAGGACGAAGCTTCTGGCTTCAATTTAGTTGTGTTTCACTTGCTCGAATGCTTGTTTTTTCCACCTTAAATCTCTGTTGTTCATCGTTAGACCGCCATGCCAATATATTTGATATATCCATCAACGTGTTTACGTCCGTTGTTTGCAGAATTGCACAAACAGAATGGCTGATGTTTGCAGAAACAAGTAAGAGTTTGAAAATGTTTACAAGAGGAAGAGAAAGTTGAGAGTACACGTGAGAAAGAGCCAAGTTATGAGGGTAATGGAAACCACCACAGCAAAGCACTAAGTATTAATATGGATGCTGCAATAATGCAAACGGCTCTGAGCAAATATAACGGATGGTAGTGGGATGAGCGAAGAGCTGAATCACAGAATAGATGAAGCAAGAAAGGTAGCGGGGTGTGTGCAAAAGATTGAGAAGGGAATTCGATTGTCTAGGGAACTGAAGGCTGGGATATATGAAGGCAATGTTGGCCCAGCTCACCTTTCTAGACATTCAGTGTGATGTTGGAGGCAAATGAATTCAAGAAAAAAAGATTGAAGCTGTTCAGATGAACAGTTTGAATGGTACATAAGGCATAAGAAGAATTAGTAGGATGAAAAATGTGGTGATGCACACAAGTAGTTATAAAAGCTTTAGGAAAGGTGGAAAGTTGGTATGGCATCTTGGGATGTGTCTGCTAAGCGGAGAGGATGAACCATGACAGGTTGGGTTAAAGATAGTAAGATTCTGCGTGTTAATTGGAGCTTTAGAGGTGTTGGAAAGGAAGGGCTCTAATACTCGGAGAGTGCATGCATGATGGGTTGGCTCTGTGTGAGAGTTGAGGGCTCACAGTGATGCTAAAGAGCCACACACACACACACATTCATATATATATAATGCAGTATATTTGTGTGTGTGTGTGTGTGTGTATGTGTATAAATACATTATATATATATATATATATATATATATATATATATATATATATATATATATATATATATATATATATATATATATATATATATATATATATATATATATATATATATATATATATATATAATGTGTGTGTGTGTGTGTGGCTCGAGAGCATCACTTTGAGCCCTCAACCGCACGTATGCATATGTATATTTGGTTATTTTCCATTGGGTTAGAATATGCTTAATATATATTTTTTGTATGATCCTGAAGCGATTACAAGCTGTATGAGTAATCTACAAATAAAAAAAGGAGAAGTGGTACTTTATGGTTTTAGAACTAACTATTTATTCCTCTTACTTGCTTTTGGTTGTGTGCAGAAATGTCATCCGTTAAAGGTTTTTCTAATTTTCAGAATGTTATACATTAAGCATTTATTTCCTTAACGGACCTAACAACTCTTATCATTTTACCGTTAAGCGTCTCAAGCTTCGAGTATTATTCTGGGGCTTATACATTTATTATTCAACCAAAGCTTGCATTTCCTGTTTGCGAAATATGACTCAGTACGATTATTTATTCAACATTAAGTACTGAGAAATGACTGAAATAGGTGTATTTGATATCAAGGTTCTTGTTCTTTCAGTTTTACTTTTATACGCCGCACTTTCTTGTATAACAAGGGGTTTCTAGTTACTCATTATAGTATTTATTTGTAAAAACAAATCCGGAATTTTAATGTTGTTTCCACAGCCATTCCCCAAACGGTTTTGTTAATGTTTGCATGTGTATATATTTACATCATTGTAAATATATACACATATATAAAATAGCGTGCGCTATTTTATATAGACAAGAGAGTATCGCCACACGAGAAAGTTTAAACACTGTTGTGCAAGAACTGTAAAGCATTTTTGCGCCATTTACCCTGATAATAGTCTATATCAAGTCATTATCCCCATGGTAGAAATTTATATTATATATATATATATATATATATATATATATATATATATATATATATATATATATATATATATATATATATATATATATAATATATATATATATATATATATATATATATATATATATATATATATATATATATAAGCGAATATCACTGGAAAATGACAGGCAGAAGTTCAGTACCAAGCGCTTTCACGTGTTGTTTATTCACGCATCGTCGGGGCACAGATGAGACACAGTTGAAAAGAAGGTTACAAGGTAAACAAAAAGAACAAGAATATCCGATGGTTAGTTGTCAAAGCATAATAAAGGGTAATGAACTGTGGCAAACCTCACTAATCTTATGGGGTTATGTATCAAAGATAGTAAATTTTGTTTTAATGGGGAATTTTTTGTCCTTAGCAATATTTGCCTGGAATTTTTTTTAGACAAAATTCTTACCAAGAATTTTGCCCCGAAAAGTTATGTGGATGATATTTTCTGTATCTGGCCAGTTCACGAAAATCTCCAGCAATTTCTTGATTAAGCTCAATAATTTAGTCCCTTCTATAAAATTTACCGTGGAGGAAGAAAGAAATTGTAATTCGAATTTTCTTGATGTAGCTGTCCCTAGACATGATAGAAATTTCACCTTTTTAGTCTTTCGAGAATCAACTAACATTGCCTCCTTTGTTCATTATTATTCCAGTCGTCATCAAAATGTTAAATCCTGTCTTCTCTGGAATTTCGTAAGGGCTTTGCGCGTGTAGCCCGCAGTTCATTGACGCTGAGATTAAAACTAATTATGATATCGCTTTGAAACTTAAATACCCAAGAACCTTTGTAGCTGTAGCATGGAAAAGAGTCAGGAAAACATTTTATGTAACTAATAACAAACTTGAATTTAGTAAGCATAATATTCTCAAATTACCGTATGATGAAAGGTTTTTAGAAATTCCTAGAATTCTAAAGCTTTTCAACATAAATGTTGTTTTCAGTAATTTTAATGTTAAAAGTTTAGTAATAAAAAATTCTCCTAAAGATGTTTCTGGCTGCATCTCTGAAATTACTTGTAAAGAGTGTGATGAAATTTATTACGGACAAACTGGAAAATCACTTTCACAACGAATCAAACAACACCTGTATTTTGTGAGAACTGGCCAAATATCGAATGCATTATTCGTACATACGAGAGATTTAGATCATTCTATTAACTGGAGTGAAGAAAGATCTTTAGTCCCGTGTCACGGCACAGCTAAAAGGAATATCATTGAATCTTGTTTCACCAAGTCAAATAATGGAAGTTTTATACATGATTTTGGATTTTTATGGCTAAACTTCCGTGCATCTTATGGTTAGGTCTATGGGTTTAGTTTGTGACCGCGTGATCCCCGATTATCCTGGATTATCTCTTTGTTTATTACCCTTTGATAATTAACCTTCTGGTATTCTTGTTCTTTTTGTTTATCTTGTAACCTTTTCAACTACGTATGTCTCATTTGTACCCCGACAATGAGTGAATAGACAACACGTGAAAGCGCTTGTTATTCTTTCTCTCCTGTACTCTTTAGATGTACCTAAAGAGTACAGGAGAGAGAGAGAGAGAGAGAGAGCCTTATCGATCGTGTACTCATAAACATGGCAATATGGCCATTAAACGATTACATATAAGCCATCAAAACATGTTTGTTTTCCCCCTTATTTGGGTGGAAATTTAACAGGATAATTCTATTAACGCTGGCGAGTGTTAGACCTCGAGTGGATTAGGGGAGGGGCCACAGAAATAGGGGCAGAGTATTAGGGAGATGCTGATAAAGGGAGAAATAGTAAGATGGGAAAGATAAGTGGAATAAATGGTAATTAGTGGAATAGAGAAGCAACGATCAAGGGTAGAATAGTATGGGTGAAAAATAGTGACACGAGTGAAGAAGTCAAATTGAAACGAAATTTTGGAGCGGTGAAGTATAGAGGAAATTGGTAAAGTGAAAAATCATTTGAATGGAAAACTAGGTAGGTCTGTAATACGTAGAATGGTAGCTTTGCACAGGTGAAGGAAAGAGAAACGTGATGGAAGAAGTGAATGGAAGGGATGTGTGAAGAAAAGAAACTCAGAAACCTTGTTAAAGGTAAGAGAGAGTGCTGGAAAGAAATACAGATTGTAACCAAAGAAATATACAGAAACCGAGAATGCCGATAGTCAGGAATACTGTCAAAGGAAAGATCAGCTGAAGGAAAATATATGTGAACAAAGAAACGTTATTTAGACCCGAATTGTTTTGGGAAAAAATTATGGAATGGAACAGAAAATAAGTAGAAAAGCCTCTAGGTGTAGATAAAGGAGCTGGAGAGTAACACCAGAGAAAAGAGAGGAGGAGACGGTAGCAAACGTGGATTACTATGGAGGTAGAGGGGGCGGGAAGGTAAGATAATATTTCCCTGGATACACTGGATCTGCGGAGAGTCGGATACACTGGATCTGCGGAGAGTCGGGTACACTCGCTGTGATGAAATATGGTTGCGTTTGTGTAACAGATAGTTGTTTTGTGACAAATATGTTCGTTACGAATGGTTGGGTTCCATAAACCTGTGTTACGTGAACGTGGAGGAATGTCATTTTGTTCCTTTCCTATTTTGTGGGTAATCAAAACCCAGACGTAAACAAGTGGAAAATTGAGATGTTAGTTATAAATCTAATAAATTAAAATAAAAAATGGGCTTTTCATTCTCTCTCTCTCTCTCTCTCTCTCTCTCTCTCTCTCTCTCTCTCTCTCTCTCTCCATTAATAACAATGTGATGGTCTTAGGAGAATAATAACTCGTGGAATATCACTAGACTGTTTACACGTATGAGATCAAGTTAATCCATGCTGCATTTAGAGTCCATATGAGAGGCGAATGACCATTAAATGAGAATGTATGAGGCTGTGATCATAAAGGATTAGAGGGAGAGAGAGAGAGAAAGGCAGTGTTGAACCATTTGTTGCAGCCACCAGCCATTAAACTTTCATTTCGAATTACGATCTTTCAGATTTCATTGATCTCTTCACAGCATCACCTTTGATCCACACATACAAAACACAAGGATTTTTGACATTTAACCGCTCTTGATGATATTATATTCGCAAACATGAAGCCACAAATGGCGTATGATATGAAGTCACTTGCTTTCGGAAAAACTTAGACCCAAGGAGAATTATAATTGATAAATACATTACCGATCAGGCTTCGAACCTGGGCTTTTGGTTTACATTATAATGACAAACAGTTGACTGTGACCACTGCCTGTGTGAATATCACCAATTGGCCAGGGGCATTGCGTATGCAACCGTATGCCTTTATATTGCACAAATTGAAGACGAACTAAATCATTCTTATGTCTAAAATTTTTCTACCTTACGACTTTACCCCTTTTGAGATTTTGTGGCGCCAGAAGAGTAGAGCAGTCGTCCTTTTCTCAGCTTGTCCTACGGTGCATGCATGTGTGCCTCTCTTATTACGTATGTATGTATGTATGTATCCTTTATCTAGTGTAATCTTTTTTTACTAACATATATTTATATATATATATATATATATATATATATATATATATACTATATATATTATATATGTATATATGTATATATATATATATATATATATATATATATATATATATATATATATATAATATATAAAAGAAAGAGTCAAAGACAGGTAACGCATTTGATTCTTCATCTGGACTTTCCAGGGGAAATGAAACTGGTTTTGAAGCCCAGGCAGCTGGAAAGCATTGCTGATATTGTGTTTTAAATATATAAATCTTGGATATTCATCTGCTGCTGTTAACTTAGATATGTATATGTATGTGTGTGTACATTTCTTTACATTTACTTCATTTTATTTTTAAGAGCTCCTAATCTTGTTCTCATGCGTGTAGGTTTGTATTTGTTTGCCTAGATGTGAGTGCGTGTCTACATATTTGCGCATGAAAAGATAGGTGAGGTGTTCGGTGCTGAATGTAATAGCTCAAATGAAATGTTAGGAATGGTATTTACTCATGAACCTAAATTTATTTTCGTCCAACTAAATTCGCTCAGAGAAAAATGCCGTAGTTTCTGTTCGTTTTCAGAATGTCAGAGTGCATGAAATGCTATTTCTGGGATATATGTTTTATGTATCATTGTTTTAATATAAAGCAAAGCTGATATTAAAGTCAGATTATACGCTCTTCTGAAGTCCTTCTGAACGAGATGATATACTGCGTGCGTTAACATGGAAGGAATCGGCCAAGTCATGAATGGAATCCCACAGCTGGAGATGAAGCCTCGCCTGAATTAAGAGATCATCCCGAACAGAGAGAGAGAGAGAGAGAGAGAGAGAGAGAGAGAGAGAGAGAGAGAGAGAGAGAGAGAGAGAGAATTATCGAAATGAATTACGCATATTACATTTAAATATGTATATATATATATATATATATATATATATATATATATATATATATATATATATATATATGTATGTGTGTGTGTGTATGTATGTATGTGCGTGTGTGATTAAGAAAATTAAAATTATATTGCTCAAATATCAGAATACAATCCGTAAAGTTCCCTCCGAGCATTAGCCAGTTTTGACGTTTATTTAGGTAGGAATCGTTCGTGGGAGCAATGACCAATGCAGTTTTAGAAACGGGAGTAGAGTGAGATCCCTTGTTTGCCTCTTAGTAAAAAAGAGAGAAAAAAGCAGCAGTGAAAGTGGAACTACTCGTTGGAGGTTTGCGGGCTGGCTCCAGACTTGGCTTAGTCTGGGCCAGGCCTAGTGCTTACAGTGACTAACTGTACCAAGTATTTTGTGTGTTATCGGTAGCCGACCCTTAATAGTATCAAGAAACATCTAGCAGCACATACCACAAATAGAGCACCTGGACGGTTACCACTATCGTGACCTTGTACAGAATGAATGCAGAACTATTAAGTCCTAATAATGTCTCCAGAAGCAGATGTCCTTTTTATAGTAAGCGAAAAGTTACAAGTCAGCGGACTGCAATCTAGACTGAGTACATAAAGTGCCTAAGCGAAGCTTGTCCTTGACAGCTAGCAAAATCTAACTGCTAATTAATCGCTATCAAGGCTTGGTGGAATATTTAATTCAGTTTCTTATATTCTCATTCAGGTTAAATTTTCTTGGTACAGTTTTGTAAGAGCTTTCTCATGTTTGTTGCATTTCGAGGTCAGCCGAAAGGAAATTCTTCCGAAACCAAAAGGCAATCTAGCAGATTAGACCAGTTAATGAGGCTGTTGGTCTCTTGCCTTCGGAGCTCGAGAAAAAGAAAGGAATTTTACGTTTTTGTACCTAGATTCAGAACGGATGTTTATTACCTTCGTATTTATTTATTTTTATCTTTGTTTGGTTGCATTCTGTTATGATACGTCCATTTTCCTCATTCTGTTATGGTTTTATGTTTATATTTTTAGCATTTGAACTTCTGCATCCATTAAATCAGGTGTTCAGTCGGGTCATAATAACAGTGAATGTGTAAATTTTGTTAAACTTATAGTATGTAATAAAAGAAGAGATAAGAGAAGAGCGTGAGCTTGTTTAGGCACACAGCATCTGATAAAAGATGCACACAATACAAAAATGGCTTTTGTAGGCGTTCGATGAATGATGGACACCATCCGTATGCACGAACGTCGAACGTACGCCTTCCAACCACTGACTGAACAACAGAACAGAAAGTGAAGACGGAGAAGGCGAAACCATTTTTTGTCCTCCCTCGTTAGTGCTCGTTGTATGAAACCGGTCTTGGAAGCTGAACAACTTCAGTAGGTTGTTGGTAGGGCAGTTCATGCACAGCTCTATAACAGTCAGTCTAATCTGAATGGATTATGGTAAACGTTGTTCGTACCCTGGAACTGTAATGAGGACACATGCCATGGCGCAGGTCGACACGTGACCCCCACGAGCGCGCGCATTTTTGAACGCCGCTCTCTCTCTCTCTCTCTCTCTCTCTCTCTCTCTCTCTCTCTCTAACTGGCTTTCTTCTTTCCCGTTGCTATGACAACCTGAGCTGTTGGCCAATATTAAGGTTGTCCGCCGTGTTTCCTTTCTGTAGAGAGAGAGAGAGAGAGAGAGAGAGAGAGAGAGAGAGAAGAATATGTATCGACCAGTGTTGATGTCTGTTAGAAAACTGACAAGCAATGTCGGGTAGATCCTACGAAAGAGATGTAAGTAAGAGGATCGGTGTTTATACTCAAGTTTTTTTTCGGCATTTTATTTCATGTTTGTTAATCACTGTACTGAAATATTTTTTCTCAATTTTTGCTGATTTGGTTACATTAACATGCACTGAAAGTTTGAGTAAATTTTATCAGTATGTAGTTCCCGTTAAGAATGGTGGTTCCTAAGAAAAATACCGTTATTCCCTGCATTATTCATCCATACATACACGCATATTTATGTATGTTTGTGTTTATGTAGGTATGTATGTATGCATGCATGTCTGAATGCAGTTTGCACGCATTTATGTATGTATGTATGTATGCACGCCTGAATAAGATAGGAAATATTGCCATTTTTCTCAATAGCCACCCACCCTTACCAGGAGCTACAAATTAGTGGAATATAGTAATACTTTTAATGCATAATAATAATAATGTAACTCAGCTAAAATTGTCAGGAAAAAATATTTAAATACGCACTGACTTACAAACATTATATATATACTGTATATGTATATATATATATATATATATATATATATATATATATATATATATATATATATATATATATATATATACATACACATTTGTATATATATGTTTATAGTTTTTATATAATATGGATGTTTATACCTGTTTCGCCATTGATTTTCTAAGACATCTTGATTTTCAAGTATTCAGCGTTTTGGCATCGCTGGTTGCAAAATATAGATTGAACTAATTTGAGCCCACAAACTAACTCACTCTTGAATTATTGAGACTATTTGCACTCATGAGGGCATAACATCACAAGAAATCAGTTAAACTGATAATTAAAGATTTTGCGCGTTTTACTAGAACGATGAACGAGACAGAGACAGAGAAGCCTCGCTCCGATAGAGACAATTCCGCATTCATGACGAGAGAGAGAGAGAGATGACCCTGTCATCAGAGCTAGAAAAATAAGTTTCGTTACTCTTGAGAAATGTAGATTCGCCGTATCAAGAAAGATAAACTTCCCTAAAGGCATGGGGGAGACCATTTCTCTGTCAGAACCAGAAGGATTACTTTTCCTTCAACGTAAAATAGATAACTCCTTTCTCCGAGCAAGAAAGATAGCATCTCCTGCCACCTGAGAAAGGCATCTCCCTCACATTGCGAAAGATAACTTCTGACAAAGCAAGAATAATGATTCTTCCTTCAAGCAAGGAAGACCAACGTTTGTAAACCAAGGGACAAATAATGGCTTCCTCTTAAACCGGTGCGATAAACTAATGCTCATAGCGAGAGTAATGATATTCTTTTACAAGAGACAAGCGAGAACTACCAGCTCTTTGGTGGTCGCTACTCAGTGGAGAAAATGGTTGGCTAACTTTTATTCGCGATTTGGACTGCATCTTTTGGTGCTTTGGCAGCATTGACGTATCGTTTGCTCATTCAGTCATGGACTCAAGCGATAATCATAGTGTCTGGAAATTAAGCAACCAGATTCTGCAATGAATAGAATCTCGAACAGCAAGTCAGTATACTAAATGTGTTTCCAAACCTCATTTATTAAATCTACGCTACCCGAGCATGGTAGTATTAAAATGATGAAAGTTTTACTTGACACTGGATGTATTTAAACTCGTACTTTCCAGAATAACCTGAAATAAAGAAAACAAAATAAATATTACTTTGCTTTATTAAACGTCTAAATTCACGATATATTTACAGTTCTGTCTCTTACGCCTTTTATCGATTTTTTTTCCTTTGTGTTTCCTCTGCATTGATGTTTCCAACCAAGATCGAGGCTGTGCCTGTTGATTAGGCCTATGAATATCCAAAAGCAAAGCATAATTCTTCATGTGGGGTTTCTTTCCCTGTAGCTGATATGCAAAAACATCGTTGACATCAATGATACTCGTGCTAATTATAGAGGTTTTCCTTTTAATTTTTTTGTATTTTTCTCCACCCAAATAGCTCAAGTAATTTTTCTTTTCTGATGTAATTTTATGGTTAAAATCTGTCAAAATCTTAAAAGGAAAACGACGGCAACTCTTTCACCATGGAATCTTGAATAGTATCCAAACGCTAGAGCTAGACCGACGTCACGTGTCAGGTGATGAATCGGCCCGCTAACCGAGGCTGTTGTTATAGCAACGGGATCTCTCTCTCTCTCTCTCTCTCTCTCTCTCTCTCTCTCTCTCTCTCTCTCTCTCTCTATGTAACTGGCTTTTCAGCATGTCTTGCTTAATTTCTTGAATATAAGGCGACATGGTAGATGAAAATCAATGTGTCTCCCATATTAGGATACAATAAATGTAACAATGCTGTATGTTGGCTGCCATAGAATTATAATACAGTTGAGTGTAGTATGAGGCATCGTAAGAAATACGATTTATTAAAATGCCTCACAGTATTGTAGTTCTCTAAAGAATAAGAGTACAGTGGACAACTCGGTTTAGACCTTCCAGAAATTTAGGGTTGTGGAGTATCTGTTCCTCCAGAGTAATGTGGAATTATTTAGGCAGTTTGTAGAGAAATTCTGTATGTAGGCATTTAAAGCGTTAGCAACGTATGCTTTTCCTGAGACTTCAAGCTCTTTCAATAGAGGTGTGGTAATCCTTGTTGGTAGTGTAAGCTAGTCTTACTTTGTCTTCCACTGCTCAGGCTATGTGCCTCGTTCTGTGCGGGTGACGTGGCTATGTGAAATTAGATTCATCCATTTCTAAATATTTATTATCCACATCAATTTTGATATTCTAACCTGGGATCACAAATAGTCCATTTGTTCAGTATAGCTGCAAGAAAAAGAAACAAAAACATTCTGAGTTCCTGAATTAGCTCCCAACCCTGATCATAAGAATAACTATTACTGAAAATAAATACAAATAAAATACGCTGTTGTATATTATGCTTATGGCGAATATGACAGAACTTATCACGGTTTGGGGCTAATTAACACGTATGGCTTGTGTTTCAAACAA
The DNA here is from genome assembly GCF_040412425.1 of Macrobrachium rosenbergii. Lineage (NCBI taxonomy): Eukaryota > Metazoa > Arthropoda > Malacostraca > Decapoda > Palaemonidae > Macrobrachium > Macrobrachium rosenbergii. The sequence continues at coordinate 59,536,132 of NC_089756.1, forward strand.
CTTCTTAGAAACTTCTACAATCACAAATGAAAGATTCAGAATATTTAGTACTTTGGAGTGAGGTGCTGACGTCCTTCAACAGAAATTGGTAGTGTTTCACGACCATAAACGCGAAATTATATCAAATTAAGGAATGTTTCATGGAAATGTAATTGTAATGTCTGTGACAATTACAAGAGGAGACATCTGCTGGCAAGCTTTCAAGAGAATTAGTATACAGCTGTCATTAGGCCTATAATACATTGTTAATCTCCCGCATCAGAGCGTACGCAGACACTTTCCAACGGCATGAAGTCAAGCTTAGGAACGCATTACGCGAAACGGATCACATAATGTCTCGACATAACGGAGGAATGTTTCGAAAACCCCTACGTGGGACTAAAATATACAAAACTGAACACATAAAAACTACAAGTTCATAAGCGTTGTAACGCTTGATTTCACGAAAACGAGCATGCCAGTTATATTGGCTGTAGAATCCGGAAGGTGTTTTTGCCCCTTTATTATCACTATGGCCGCTCCTCTTTGATGTAGTTACTGTCCAAGTATTCCATTATTCGTCTTAGTTTTTGGGTGTCAACCAAATCATAATTATGAAACCTATTCGGGTTTCATGACTCTCTGCTGCACCTTTTCTCACCCCGAAAAATGGTACTCTTGGCTGAGTTGCTGAATTGAATGTTGGGGGGTGGGGCCTTGAGGAGAGAGAGAGAGAGGGAGGGAGGGTAGTTTGAATTTCCAAAGTATACCACACATATCGGAAAGAAAGAATAAAGTTAGATCTGTAAATGTCGAATCTTCAGTATATAACTATTACTTAATCTATATAATAAAAATGGATGTTTGTAGGTGTGTGTGTGTGTGTGTGTGTATTCCAGCATAACTCTGAAACGCATTGAGCAATTTCAACCAAACTTGGTATACAAAATATTATGACTTACCATCTAGAAAAGAATACCTCGAGGGTAAGACATCACTAGCGCCAGGGTGGGTGTTGGGGAAAGGGCTTCCTTGAAACGGGGCTGGTTCTGCCCGCAGACTTAGTGACTAAATAAACTCTACGGGTTTATCATACCTAATTTCGGTATACATATGACTTACTATCTAGAAAAGAATACTGTGGGGGCAAGACATCACTGGGACCAAAGGGGGTGGGTGTGGGGAAGGGGGTGACATGTAAAAACAACTGAAAACAACAGATAGTGGTGTCTAATCCATAGTTTTCGAGGTCGCTGAGATGAATAGTCACACTCCCGATACCCTTTAAGTCCAAGTTCAGCCCCGATAGGAAGGGGGTTGAGAAGGGGTGAAAAGTAAAATGTCAAAAATGACAGATATTAGTGTCTAATCCATAATTTTTGAGGTTGCTGCGATGAATAGTAACACTCCCGATGCCCTTCAAGCCCAAGTTCAGCCCTGATTCTAATTGGGGGGTTGGGCGTGAGAAGGGGTGAAATATAAAATGTCAAAAATGCTGGGCAATGTAATTGAAGCAACCATCTTAACAGGACAGGGAGAGAGAGAGAGAGAGAGAGAGAGAGAGAGAGAGAGAGAGAGAGAGAGAGAGAGAGAGAGAGAGAGAGAGAGAAGGGGGAGAGAGAGAGAGAGAGAAAGAGAGAGTAGAGGGGATGTTAGGGAGGAAAAAGAGGGGAAAGAGTGAGGGAGAGTTGGAGAAAGAGAGTGAGAATGAGAGTAGAGGGGGTGTTAGGGAGGAGAAAGAGGGAAAGAGTGAGGGAAACTTAGAGAGAGAGAGTTTATAGGTTGTCAGGCAGAGTTTTCCCTGGCAGCTCCGGGTTGCTCAGCTAGTTCTGTATAAACCACGAGATAGAGAAAGAGAGCAAATTACAGTGAATTTGTAAATTTCGAACCTTAAGCAAGTTATAGTCTACTTATTCTCTAGAGTATATGATACAAAAGGAGAAAAGTTATTATATGTATTATGTGTGCGAGAAACCGCTATCGAGTGATTAAATGTCATTACATGCAACAAGGGACAATTTGCCTGGCAAAACGAAGCGTTTAAATTATCATCGTTCGCTACAGAATGTGTAATAACGGAGTATATATGCGTAGAAAGCGTATCGCGTCATTCTTTCCATCCTCTGACTTACGGGACTCTCACTGAAGAATGACAGTTCTGTAAATGTAGAACAATGTTTTATATCGATTTTAACAGGTTCATCTGAATCGAATTAGCCCTGGTGAGATTTCTAAACATCCCTTTATAATACATACATATATATATATATATATATATATATATATATATATATATATATATATATATATATATATACATATATATATATATATATATATATATATATATATATATATATATATATATATATATATATATATATATATATGTGTGTGTGTGTGTGTGTGTGCATGTGTGCGTGGGTATGTAAATTGGGAAAATTGTCTGCGTGTGCGACAATTTTCCCTCCGTGTAGAAGTCGTGTTCAACTTTCAGTTGTTTACCAGTCCAAACCGTGGCGTCTTTGCTACATTTTTTGGAAGTGGTCTGGCTCGAGTAAGCTTTAGAGGGATATGGAAGTGATTTAGGCCTCGAAATCTTTTGTTGTCTTTGTTTGTCTTTGTTATCGTGCAAAAAGGTTCCTCGAATCGAAACGAGGGAGAGCTCTTCATCGCTATGTGCAATCGGGGTTTTGTCTTCTTTTGTAGCCGCCTAATGTTCCTTGAACTACGGACGGGGGAAGATAAAGAGCAAGATTTTAGGTATCTATGAAGAGGACCATTGTAGAAATGTCGCAGTACGTTCTTCTACGTTTACTTTTTTAATTGTTCTTATTTTGCCATTTTGGGAGGTGGGCGATGGGGAATGGCTGTGCTCATGTTCCGCATTCGCTCAGGTCTATAGTTGCGATTTGGAAATTGTTGTTGGGCCTTCCCAAAAAGGTGATTTTAGATCTAGGAAAAATACCATTGAAACTCAACAGCACAAACTTTGCTTTGCTATCTTTAGTTGCTACTTTGGCTTTTGTAGTAATTGGGGTGCCTCATTTTTTAATCGATCCTCTTCGATGCAGTAGTTGTTTATTTTTAATTTACGATTTTGGTATTTTTTTTTATTTTGATTATCGCATAGCTGCTGTCCTATTATTTCTGTACACTCCCTTGGTTGTCAGTCCACTGTCGCGATATTTGCAATTATGCCATCAACTTTAGTTGGTTTTATTCCTGTAAACTGCATTGATAGAATTGTAAATTCCCCATATTTGTTGTATTCTGAGTTAGCTTCACCATTGCACCTGGGTCCAGTTTCCAGTGCATCCTTATGTTGTTGATCTCGCACTTCACCCGTCTGTGTGACCGGGTTTCTTGTGAATTACATAAAACATTTTCACTAATGGTATTTCTTCGATAAATTTAGGGTAAAGCCTGATGATCAGCGAGTTGTGTTTTTTTAAAGGCGTGTGACTTTATAATGTAAAATAGTTTAATGATAATTACGATACACTTCTTGTTTAGTTTTGCTCTGAGTATATATGCTATTTATTTTATTATTTACTCATTTTTGTTTGATAGAGTCCCCCATTTCGTGTAATGACTTCCTGTGTGTTGCACTGTGCTTTGTTCACATCGGCACAATTTCACTCGTCGGTTTAATTTGATTTTCCTCATTTTCAGATTCAGTCCTCTTGACTGCACGCGCCGTCTTTTCCCCTCTCCGTTCATATACTTCATTACTGGAAAAAATCTGGCCAGATTCCGCTTTAATTACAGTTCCGTCCGAGAGATGGATTTTTTTTCTTTTCATGTACGACATTTCATGTGTTACTTCAAGTTTAAAAAAGATATGGAAGGTTTTTTTGTTCATTTTGGAATTTTTCTCCTTCGCATTTTCTTTCCGAATTATTAACATGGATGACTTCTTTATTTTTTATTTCCTTTTTTAAATTTTTGGACCATATGCTTCAAACGTATTAATATACGTGGTCCCGAAGCCCCTCACGTATTTTTCCAGATGATGAGGTCTAATTAACCTGTGCCACTCAGGGCCAGACGGTGCCACGGGTTAGGCTATGGCTTGGACATAATTGAATAGTCTTATGGTGCTCGTTTCCTCTATATTAACATTTTTGCCTACGGTATCACAAATATTATTATTATTATTATTATTATTATTATTATTATTATTATTATTATTATTATTATTATTGCGGACTGAAAGGAAGGGCTTGAGGACTTAAGGTGTGAGTCGATCAGTCGAGTGGACGTAATGAGCATTAGCTGTAATTAGCGGTTGTTTTCCCTCATCATCAACATCATCATTACCATCGTTAATAAGGCGTTTTCTTACAGGTTACGATGGTCTGTGAAACTCCCCACTTTCAGTTGTCAATTTCCTTTTGCAAAGTGTTTAAAAATCTTCAGAGATGTCATATATACGAGTATCTTCAGCTTGAGTTAGTATTGATGTCCTCCTTCTCCCGGAAGAGTGTGTATTTAATTTTAAAGATTTTGCGTTTTCATTGATTCTTCCTTTATATTTATAATACCGTTTTCTTAGTGATAATTCTTTTAAGATACATTAACTATTTGCGGACATAAAATCCACCTTTTACGCATAGAAAGTAGGTAAAATATGAAATAATTTTCATCTGCAGCTGAAGTTCCATCTGAATTGAATCTTATTTTTCACAAAGTTAAGAGGCAATGACTTACGAGGTACCTTTTATCAGAATAATATATGAATCTATATCGGTTAAGAGGCCAGAATGCAACGCTGATGAACAGGAGGTCACCAAATGAGCACTCAGGCATTGTGCCGCTTTCTGAAATTCCGAAGTGTGAAAAGCGTTTTCTGTGAGAAAGGACGTCTTGGAAGTATGGCTAGATTGTTGTTCTTAAAGATCCGGTTTATGGAGGCTATTCATTTTCTGTCCAAAATGAGATTGATGGTGGTGGCTGTCCGCTGTCTAGCATCGTTGAAAAAGAGATGAAAAGGGTAGCTATCGCTTGTCCAAATTTCTCAGAAATGATGTAGTTTTGAATGGTATACAGTGATGCTTTGATTTCTTGAGGTAGCCCTAATACTGAAAGCGGAGATGTTAGGTTAAAAATTTTAATCCATGATGAACAGGAATGTTTAATTTTCCAAGTTACCTACGAAATATTTGTATAGCATTATCAATACAAAAAATTGTTTTGAAGTAAAGTAGGATTTTTATACTGAGCAAGTGGTTTTTGTTCCTTTGTTTTATTTTATATTTTCTATTTTTTTTTTTATTTACTTAACATTCGTGACGTTTCATATCGTAATGTCCGTGTAGACTTGTTAATCAGTCCAAGTAGAAAAATTCCGCCTTTTTTTTATTTTATGTAAAGAGGGATAAGATTGATAGGTTATTCACCTTCAGTTGATTATATTAAAGATATGTAGAAATCTTATGGAAGCGCTGAAAAGTGACAGAAGCCTCGAAATTTACAGGCTGTTGGTGGAAGTACATAGGTGCATACGAAGAGTTTGGTAACACTTCCATTTTTAAGGTCGTTGGGAAGCTTCTGCAGGCGCAAACTAAATGAAAGAAGCATAAGTGTAAATGGTACTTTAAAGCGCTGATAAGATCTTAAAATGAAAGGCTTACAGTAAAGTAGGCCTAATGCAGTAGTGTAAAAATATGAGATAAAACTGGAGAAACTTTGCAAAGGAAAGCATTCCAGGAATTTTATTAGGGAAAAATGCAAAACATTTATACAAGAGAGAGAGAGAGAGAGAGAGAGAGAGAGAGAGAGTGCGTAGGCGAGGAGTATAATAATAAACAGTGAAAAGCGGACTGTCACACTTTAAGCTTTTGGTACATGTCATTACGATGCAGAGTTGCTGGAGCATGAAAAAACTCCGAACTTCATTTTTGGGGGTCCTCCTGATTGGACGTTTGTTTATGTTTAACACTTAGGTGAGTTTTTATGGATCCCGTTGTTTTGCGCTTCCGGCAAAAGTTTATTCGAACTTTATTTGCTGGTGAAAATGTTTGTTTTTGATATGACGCCTTTTGCGATAGATGGAGCAACATTTTTTCGGGGGTGGGACGGCTGAACGCATTTTAGATTTGGCTGAGTATTTGTGTGTGTGTGTGTGTGTGTGTGTGTGTGTGTGTGTGTGTGTGTGTGTGTAGTTCTGTGCGCCTTTTGTGTATGGGCTCCGAATCTGCATGCTTGAAACTAATACTCTGGAACCTTCGTCTTTGTTTGCACTGACTTTGTCCTTTGAAAAATGGACATCGAGAATTTTTTAGATATGTATGTGCAGATAATACATGCATGTGTAATGAAGTCTATATATCAATACTTATTCAGCCTTTCTTGAAATTTGTGTTTAATTGTAAATGTTGGTCCTTTTTTTGTTATCTTTAGTTTGTAAAGAGAGCTGATGCTGACATAAGAAACTAAAAAGTGAATGTGTAAATTTTAGTTGAGAGTCTTTTCTCCTCCTTCTCCCACTTGTCGCATCCTCTCCCCCCATCCCTAGTTATTTTTATATTCAGGTCATTTTCCCCGTAGGTCTGTTTGTCTGGGAACTCGGCCTGTTCAGCAGATAACGACATTCTTGTACGTTGTCGCTGTTCGATGTTTCTGTGACGTGATCTTCTTAGTCGCTCATCGTTCGTTCACTATGTTCAATGGTTACTTCTTTAAGGTGAAATTTATTGTTATTTAGTATCTCTCTCTCTCTCTCTCTCTCTCTCTCTCTCTCTCTCTCTCTCTCTCTCTCTCTCTGCTTAACAGCAGGAAGTGCTGGAATACACCCCTACCTTTCTGGCTCCCCATAATTTCGATCACATTCGCGCGTTTTTGGTTTGCGAAATTTCCCACATCTTGGACAGGATACTCTTATTTGAATTAGTTGTCATATGTGTATAATTTTAATAGTATCAGATTCCTAAAGGATATTATAACTTTGAGGTTTATAAATAGGTTGTGTAAACAGTTTCAGGAATTATATAAAGATAAGCAAGTCGTTACGACATTTTCTTATATATACATTCATATATATGTATATACTGTGTATATATATATATATATATATATATATATATATATATATATATATATATATATATATATATATATATATATATATATATATATATATATATATCTTGGCTTATGTGTAAACTTTCAGTGGTATAAGTGTGAGCTCACTAACTTGTCTCATTTTTCTTAGTTTCTTTCATAATCTTTTCCCCATGAGGTGAATTGCATAAAAATTTATGTTTCCTCTCCCTCTCTCTCTCTCTCTCTCTCTCTCTCTCTCTCTCTCTCTCTCTCTCTCTCTCTCTCTCATGTTAGAATATCTTGTTCTGCTTAGTTACATCAAGGCCGATACAGAAACTCGTAGAGCCAGAAGACGTGTACACGGTGCTCTCCATAAGTTGGCTTGTCCCGACATTATCAGGAACCGACCACAAAAATACTTCTTGACCGCAATTTCTCCGGTCTGCTGCTGTCTGTAAGGTTTACCTGGCCCGTTTTGTCGTCGTCGTTGTTTCTAGCAATCACTGAATACTGACGGAGTCTCTTAGGTTTTCTAATCGCTAGTGGTTTTTATTATTATTATTATTATTATTATTATTATTATTATTATTATTATTATTATTATTATTATAATATGTATATATACACATACACCTGTGTATATATATATATCTATATATATATATGTGTGTGTGTGTGTATTTTATACTCCAGTCACCATTACCTGCCTTATTTTTTGGAGTTTCGTTGTTAATGATAAATGGTTGATGCTTATTTGTAATAGGAAAATTTTGTATGTTTGTTCCATTTTCTAGCCGTTTTAAACTAGATTATTTTTACAATAGACAGTAGATACCCAGATATTGTTATTTGTTTCTTTTTCCAAGAAAATTTTCCTTATTGAGATATTAATTTTGTTTTTAAATTTGCAAGTGGAAACAAAGACTGCGACAAACTGATATCTATTTTCTTTACCTTTCAGGTAAGGAGCTTGTCATACGAAGGCGATTTTCTACGAATGGAATTAGGACAGGTAAATATTTCCTGGAATAACACTCTCTCTCTCTCTCTCTCTCTCTCTCTCTCTCTCTCTCTCTCTCTCTCTCTCTCAGGCGAGCGCACGCACAGATTATCTTGGAACCGCAGCCCTTGAATCCAGTGAAAATTTAAGCTCGAGAAATAAATCCTCAGTTGCCTCTTCCTGCTCTGTGAATAATTGTCTGAGAGGGAGATTATCCTTCTAGACCAGTAAAGGAGAGAGAAAGAGAGAGAGAACATGGTAAACTGCCTTTGTTTAAAGCACTTGTAAATGTGTTCCTTTGCGAAGGAAATCCAAAGTTCTCTTAGGAAAAAGCCTTATCTTTCGAGGCAAGCCTCTCTCTCTCTCTCTCTCTCTCTCTCTCTCTCTCTCTCTCTCTCTCTCTCTCTGATTGTTCCGTGGGAGCGCCTTTGTGCTGTTGTAGTTGTAAAAGAGGAAGCAATAAAGAAATAACTAAATAAATGTAGGTGGATATTATCAGGCAACATATTCAATCTGGAGATCTTACCGTGTTCAAGTGAATATCTTTAGGCAATGTAGAAGTTTCATAACATGACAATGTTCAAGTAAACATCTTTGTTGTAAAAAACTAAACCCTAATTCGTGTATCTTTAAATATTACGGTAACCTGTATTTCTCGCTTAGATGAAATTTACATAACATCCTATAGATATTTTTTATGGTAGGGCAAATTCCCTTAGTTGATATAGGCCCAAAGAAAACAAGGCATTTTTGAAAGTTATTAGAATTGGCGTTCCAGGGGCTTGGATGTGTTTGAAGTCAAAAGGTATTGGAAACAAAACCTTGAGAAGTGAATGTATCATTGTGCATCATTGGGTTTGCTCGTTTAACCGATTAATATCAGTAAAAGGTCTCGGAAGGCGCATTTAGTGATCTCTTGGTTCGCACTCAAAGACATCCATTCCGGGAGGGAGGTCCACCTCTGGAAAATGACTGGTGAGAGACTGCGCAGTTGTCGGTAAGAGTACCTACCCACTCAGGGGCTTCGAAGGAGAAAAGTTTAGCCCTGTTATGACTGCACTTACTGTACTGTAATAGTGATCATTTTGTGTGTGTGGTGTGCTCTACATCTCTCTCGCTGCCACGCACACAAACACGCAGTCTCGCACACACATCCATGAAGAAAGAGGAGAGAGAGTGAATGTGAGTGTGATCTGGTGGTCTTGAAGTATGAAAGTTACTTGATCAAATAGTAGTGAACAAGTAAAAAAGAACAAGAGAGAGATAATCCAATAAATATACAAACAAGTAAATAAAAGAGATACAACTAAATAATTTCACACCTGAGAGAGAGAGAGAGAGAGAGAGAGAGAGAGAGAGAGAGAGAGAGAGAGAGAGAGAGAGGCCTTAATAGCGAGGATACTTGAATTTGAATTGAAGGCGGATTCAAGGCACGTGCCCAAGTGGGAAATGTATTAGTTGTATGAGTAAATCTCAATAGAAATGATTTGAGTGTAAATACTCGAAAGGAACCCATGAACGAATAAATGTATAGAAATGAAAAAAGTTATTTGAGGAGAAAAGCAAACGTAATGGGGACCACGTGAGAACTTTGACCACAATGAAAAGAGTAAACGAAGCTCTGTAAAGAGGTTACAGGGGTACGTGAAAGGCAGAGAGCGAAGAAGAAAATTAGGCTGGGAAAAATTGTGTGACTTGGAGAAAAAGACCTACAAAATAGAAAAAAGACGCTTAGAAAGAAGAAATGATTAGTAAAACGAGAGAGAGAGAGAGGGCGAAAAATCTTGTGTGTGTGAGTGTGTGTGTTTGAGAGAGAAGGACCTGGTGTTGGGAGGTGAGGGAAGGGTTATGCAAATTGGACTTTGTCAAAATAGCCGAGTTGAATGAATATCTTGAGAGAAAGGAAAGAGTGAAAAGAAAACATTTTTGCGGAAGAGGCGTGGAAGGAAAATGCTAGTTTCGTAATTGGTTTTTGGGGCTTTGAGCTGACTGACGGGAGGAGGGTGCTGAAGCAGAGAGTATAAAGAATCCTGAGAAGCCAGTGGCTGAAGGAACAGTTCAGAGTAAAGAATAATTTTTTTTAGTAAAAAGAAATCCGAAAGATGAATGCCGAAAGCAGATGTAAACTTCTAAACTATGATATATTTAAAAACGGATCTTTGTTGGTCATTATCAAAAATAACAGTAAAATTTGGATGAAAGATTTTGCTTGAATCGTCAACGTTGTTTCATGTATATCTAGCGTGTGAGATTGATGGATCGAAGCAAAATTAGAAATAAAGTATGATAGTTGCAGTGGGCTATGGATAAAAATGCGACGGTTGTTACTTCTACTCTTGCTAACACTACTAATAATATATAAGTAAAATAATGTAGGTCCTTTTTTGTACACAACAATTGAAATCAGTTCTGTCATTATTGCTGCTTGTGACTACTGACTGTAGAAAACGAAAACAATAAGTAAGTCTAATTTTGCTGTTACCTCATTTACTATTACTTCTATTAGTAGTGCTGTCTCCGAGTAAGCACAGATCATTATGATTATGACCTACGGAATATAAGAATGAAAACCCGTATGAATGACGAAGACGAAACATAGTCATTCCACCCATCGAGGTGCTCATTCCGCTCTCATCCGCTGCAGTGGGTGATAATGAGGTCAAATTGCACCTCATTCGGGGTTATTGATTGTTACCGACAGCCCTGTCAGGAGTGAAGCATGTTAGGTAATACGTGAGCAGTGAAAGTTAAAGGGAAGACAATCATGCATTCCGGTGTATTCAAGCGCATGCACTTCTTAAGAAACCCGGTTTATTAGTATTACTGCCATTAAATACGTTATGATTTGTTTTCTGCAGATAGTAGAAGAGCTGGGTAGGTTTTTGGAAGTTGTTGGTAATCTCGTTAGATATTTGGAAGCAAAATATGATAGCCTATAATTATGTGATTCTTATTGCTTATGACATGGCCCATAATTACTGCTTCACATTCATTTGAAACAAGCCAAAAGTACAGTTGACTTGCGATGCATTTTTTCCACATCGGATATGAAATGTGTCTCTATATGAATTCAGTACATTTACTTCTAAGAAATGAAGTGTGGGAGAGCTGAACCTGTTTGTATGTGTGTGTGTGTGTGTGTGTGTACAAAATAAAGACTGGTGAAGTTCATATATGTCAACAATCTGTAATAGTTGAGTTTAGTACCTTTAGCGTCAGATGAAACTGTTCCATGAAGATAACTGTACCACACTGCGTCTCTAGGAAACTGGGTTATTGTCTGTTATTATCAATGACGGATCGACGCGGATCGTGTTTACTTAGCAACCACAGTAATATCAGTGGAGTAGATGAATGAGACCAGATATTTAGTACAAACGTCTCTTCGCGAGCTTTCTCAGAACATTGTATAAAGATTAAATATGTAATTGTTTAAAGTATTCTCCTAGGTGTTCTTCATATTCAAATTCAAATTCGATTTCAAATTAAAAATCAAAAGCTTTATTCCGGACACGAATGGCCATAGACAAACAAATAAAACACACATAAAAATTTTTCAGACTCTAAAAGGGTGAACTTGAAAATAAGTATGAGAAATGATTATGAAAGAGATGTGAAAATTAAGATGCGAATGAGATGTGGATTATGAAACTAAGTGATTCTTCATACTAAAAGCATATCAGAAATACTATATTCTCACATAAAGGAGCGCACCAAATGCACTAAGCATAAATGAGGCCTTTCCAGTGTTTGAAAATAATTGAATTATACAAATAAAGTGGGTGGCAACTTTCTTCATAATGCAGTTTTCAGAATTCTTCAGCCTTTGCAAATAGCGTGTTACATTTTAGCGCCTCAGTTCTGGAAAAGATGGTTGGTTGACCTAAAGCCACCAAAAGAGAGGATGCGCTTGCATGCCTCGGAATGCCCATGAGCCTTCGTAGGCTATAGTTATAGCATACCCTCAACTTATTCATAGTTCGTTGTTTTCTTCTGACAATTGAAGACATACCGTAAAAACTTGTAAAGAAAAACCCAGAAAAAGCATTTTCTTTATGTCATCGCTACATTTAGAAAAATCTTCAAAATGGTATTTCCCCTCGCACATACAGTAGAACTCCGTTCACATTTTCTACGTGGGCATCGTCGGAATTCTGAGCAGTAAAATAATATGCCAGGTACTTTATTTTTGGTGCAAAACAATTCTTGTAATGTTAACAACAATGGGTGATAGATGAGTTGAACAGATCTTACTTAGAGAAAATGGTTCTTTTGGTCTTATTTACATTTAACACTAGAGGCCTGTCAGATATAAGTACATTCCTTCGTCCATAAGTTTGATGCACCATAGAGATATAATGACATGCAAACTTACAGACTTTGTACATGCTCATATGTATGTATGTATGTATGTATGTATGTATGTATGTATGTATGTATGTATGTATGTATGTATGTATGTACTGTCTAGATTGACTGTGAAGTGATTAATGATCAGTTCAAATTAAGAAGAGCTCAGAGTCAGCTCTCAACTAAAATGTTTCCTTCAGAGACGATCTGTGTAAGTCAAATGCTTTGGGCTTCCTCACTTCAGCGTTTCCTTCAGTTGCTGCTAGATATTTGAAGTTGAGGGATGCTTACTTGTAAACCCATTTAATGTAATCGAACACAGTCTGGAGAAACTGCAAGTATTTTTCCATTTTCCATTGTGTGCATGTATGTATTTATATGTATATATATATGTATGTATGTATTATATATATGTATACACACACATATATACAGTGTATATATATATATATATATATATATATATATATATATATATATATATATATATATATATTCATATTTTTCAGAAGTGTCATCACATATAAGTGTTCAGGAAACCTAATTCACTTGCACCAAAATGAGCACTTCAGAGGTCGGAGATATAGATCGTTGTGATACAGAACCTCGTACCGCCTTTCTTTATTCTATTTGTGGGTAAATGTGTCACACCGTAACTGTTGTTTCCGTTAAGGATGGAAGCTCGTCCCCGCTGCACGCCACGAGAAGAAACGGTGCATTAATATTATAGCTTCTTCCCAAGCGGAGCCGGAGAGGTATGTGCGTATTATAGGCTCCTTCATGGTCTGGCCCAAACCGCCAGTCGCTCAACATCTGTTTAAGGCTTTGGCCTCCATCCACCTACAACTTGTTATTAAGTCTGTCATCGTCGTCATCATCGTCTTCTTTGCTGAAGTTGGGAAATTCTCTCTCTCTCTCTCTCTCTCTCTCTCTCTCTCTCTCTCTCTCTCTCTCTAAGTTTTTACCCCAGGATGATGAGCTCAGATCGATCGCATTCGGCTATCTAGGTGGCCCATAGTCGTTTGTGGTCATTTATGCCGTCCCCAAATATGGTCTATGGTGAGGAAACGTCTTCCACTAGAGTCTTTAATCTTGGTTAAGTATTGATGATATCTATAATTGCAGTATCAAATGGATGAGGAAAAAATTGCATCTTATGCTTTCGTGATGCCGGAAACTATATAAAGTTACTAATTAAACACATTGTTCGACACACACCAAAACATTGTTGAAGAATCTGTCTTCTTACTTGAAGTTCCTCAAAATAAAATCTTTTATAGATATTCTGTTCTGACCCTGTTAATATAATTCTTTCCAAAGATATTTTACTTCACTTTCAAATAACCGGTAAAATGGCAGCGTCTGAATAATGATAATCTGAACGTAATGGCTTTTAATTGCTTTCTCACTGATTAGTAGATCAAAGACAGTCTACTCTCTCTAGTAAAATCGGCCAAAAAATTGTGGTCGAGGCAACCCGCCTAAATGTTAACCTTAAAAATGAAGTTATTTGCAAAAAGATTCATACTTTCAAGTGTAGTTATATTGTAAGTATGTTAGATGATTGCTGTTTTAACATTTGGAAGTGATTCGAAAACTGTTTGCATTCCCACGAAAGGGTTCACTTAAAAATCATAATGGTAAGGCTGGTAGTAAACTTTATTTATGCTGCAAGTCGTAGAGAACACACAGCACGTAACAAAGTTCCTCCTGGATTACATCAAATTTTCAAGTAAATATAAGTATAAGGGAAGAGGAATAACGCTTGCAAAAGATAATAGGTTACTGATGACGGACGACAGCATTAATGATGAAATCGCTGCCTTGTGTGTGGCATCCCCCGAGTTTTTAGATTAGATTCGATTTAGTAATCATGTTTAGGGGCCAAGCATTTCTGTCTCCATCGGCTGGCGTATCATAAGGGCAATAAAAGTTTATTTCTCACGGTAGGCACTACACAATTTTATTAGTGAGGTATAGTATTTTTTATTGAGGTATATTATTTTTTTTATAGCTCTCGCATAAATTTAAAGGTTTCCATCCATTCATGTTTATCCCTTGGCTTAGTGGCTGGTTATTTATTCACATGAATTTGTTACTTTATGTAGGATCTGCAAGATTACAATTGATTTTTTGTGTAGACATTCGAGGCAATATTTTTCTCTTATGACCAATTTTATCTGAGTTGAGATAACTGAGGTCAGGGGCATCGAAATGACTGATAACTTAAGAATAAAGATCACTACTAAGTCTTCATGAATCTTCCTTAATGAAAAAAAAAAAGCTGTTCACCTTTATTGCTGAGACATTTAGCATTTCTTCTGCGCCTTGTATGCTTATAAGTGTGTATTTGAGAGAGAGAGAGAGAGAGAGAGAGAGAGAGAGAGAGAGAGAGAGAGAGAGAGAGAGAGAGAGAGAGAGAGCCTTTGGACGACACTATTGTGTCTAAGGGAGAGAGAGTTTTCAGACCAGGTAGTAAATAACAAGACCTGTTTGTTTTGTCATTGTTGTGTTTATCGGCATTGGAGTCACCTGTCAGTTCTGAAGTGATTAGAGGAGCAGTGTGTTCCCTTCTTGTCGCCTAAAGGTGCGCGAGGAACCAAAATTTAGGTCGTAGATTCTGACTGCTGTTGTCTGTTTCCACCCTGTGTGTGTGTGTGTGTGTGTGCGCGCGAGCGTTCTCGCGTTTGTTTGCTAGCTTATATAGTTCCGTCTTTGTTGTTTCTTTTGCTACTGTATTTCTTTTGAAAACTGTGTCCTCTTGTATTTGTATTTGTTTTTAGGCTGGCAAATTTTATAACGATTGTGGTCTTGATTGATATTGGTTGGTTATATTCTTATTTTCATTTCTAATTGTTTTCAGATCGAGTGAATATCGTTACTTCGACACCAGTTACCGTAATAAACTGGCACTTTAGTGTTAAATCTAAGCATAATGCTCGTTTTATAATATTTAACTTTTTGGGTGACAAATACTTGCCAGCTGATAGACTGTAATATGAACTTCTGATTAAACTTAAAAAAAAATAGCAACGTCACTTCTTGTTATTAATAAAACAATGGCATAAACAACACTTTGTTTTGGTGGAGCTATAGAAATACATTTCAACCATTGGCTACAGTATAGTACATTTGATGTTATTTCGTTGATAGTACAGAAAGGATTCAAAAATAGATTCTACAAATGGAAGCTGTTAAATCCCTCGCTGAACACCTTAAATGTGACCCTTTTATTATGTTCTATGCATGAGGTAATGGAGGCAGGGTCAGTTTATAGTTTTAACCTGAATACATTTCTCTTATACTTGCTGTTGATGAGAGAACTTTGCATTTTCTTTTCAGCATGCAGTTTATGCGTCTTGTTTGACTGTGTTGCAAGGCATATATATATATATATATATATATATATATATATATATATATATATATATATATATATATATATATATATATATATATATATATATATATATATATATATATATATATATATATATATATATATATATATATATATATATATATATATATATGTATATATACAGATATATATATATATATATATATATATATATATATATATATATATATATATATATATATATACATGTAAACACTTCTTGGCTTTTAGAAAAGAATTTAATTGTATCATACTAGACAGGACTTTGAGTGTATGTTGGAACCGGACGAATTTAGGCCAAAATATTTCACGTGATCAGCTTGCAGATGGATTCAATAAGCGAACAAAACAGCAAGTGGAAATTCAAAGGCCTTATATGCTTACTCTAATGCAATTTGGCGCCGCATATCAACAGCCTCAAAATATGGGCTGACTTGACGCTAATAATGAAGGAGGCCTAAATCAATATTGAACATTTTTTGTTTCCAAGGTGAAAGCTTTTACTTTTTTGATCAATTAACATTCTCAAAGGATTTCACTAGTGTTTCATTCCCCAAAGAAACACAACCTTGTCTTGATCTGAGGAGCATATTTGGGATTAACTGAAATTTGTAGCTTTATTATCACCCTGAATTAGAGAATGCTCGAGTTGAACGTCATCGTCGCTAACTTTAGCGAATCGAGTTTCTCACTCGGGTCGCTGAATTGAGAATGCGCGTTTTGAACGTTTTTTTTTTTTTAATATTTGGACCAACGGAACTCGGAGTCATCTGTCCTGAAAATTAATTAATAAAAGATAAATGTAGTAAGAGAAATCAAGAAAAACTGAAAAAGGTCTTAACTTGTTATCAGCTAGAAACCTGCATAATTCCCTTATTGCATGATTGTGAGATCTGTTATGATTATACTGATTGAAATTATCCGGAGTATGCGATGAGATAAAAAAGGAAAACCGGGTATTTGATTTTATAAAAAAAGTATCGCGCAGAATTAAAAAAGGCCACTTATTATTATTACTGTTGACAATGTGCCCCTTTCATATGGGGCAAACCAGCAGGTCCTTTGTTTGACGTGCAAGCGCCACCAGAAATGGTGCACAGCTGCAAAAGGAAAGAGGAAAAGTATTAGAGATTTTATTCGGGATAATCTGAAACATGATTGTTTGGAGATTGGAGTTTTAATCCACCCTTTGTAACCTCGAGTTGATCGTAATAACACTGGCGATTTTTTTCCCCTCAAAGAAAGTAAATTGCTTCTATGTCTTGATCCCTGTCCTAAATCGATCGTTATGCAGGACAGTGAGGCCTCGGCACTCGGTGGAACGAACCAGTGAAGCGTATCCCTTCCCTTCATCTCAAGTCTTATCCAATAAGACGGAAAGGAACATTCAACTTGATACTGTCTCCTCCTCCTCCTCCTCCTCCTCCTCCTCCTCCTCCTCCTCCTCCTCCTCCTCCTCCCTACTCTTCTTGCTGGGAGTCTTCCCCCTCCTATCAGTACCTCCAGGAAGAGGGTCCTTATGAAGACAATTCCACTCGGGGAACTCAACACGCCCTCCACCTATTGTAGGAAGAGAATTGAATATTCAGTTAGTCTTTTCAGTACCATCTGATATAAACAGAACTCTCGAGTATTTATAGGAGCTCTTGAGATGGATTTCGACGGCGTGCTTAAGAGAGAGAGGCCGCTCCCCGCCCTCCTTCCTTCCTTCATGAGAGACTAAATAAACAGTAATCACGCCATTCCATTCCTGCTTTATTTATTCCTGCTATATTTATCATATATATATATATATATATATATATATATATATATATATATATATATATATATATATATAATATATTAGAGTGCATTCATATTTACAATGTTTATATTTTCATGATTAGTTATATGATATATATTGTTCATCTCTTATTATTTTAATCTATTATATAATGTTCACCTATTACCATTATGAAACGTGTAAGATTGTACCTGTCTAGAATTTAAAGGCAAAGTCAGTATAAAGCTAAAGGTAAAATACTTTTATCACTCTGTCACCGGTCATCATGAGTCCTTAATTATTAACATCATTACCTACTTCAAAGGGCTCAAATAAAATTGGGAAAATATTGAGACAGTAAACTACACTCATCTCTCTCTCTCTCTCTCTCTCTCTCTCTCTCTCTCTCTCTCTCTCTCTCTCTCTCTGTATGTATGTATGTATATATATATATATATATATATATATATATATATATATATATATATATATATTATATATATATATATATATATATATATATATATATATATATATATTTAATACGTCTTTTCCACTTAGGGAGTGTCACCATAACAGTCTAGCCTTCGGTCCTCAGCAGACATTCTTATAACGAAGTGACTAGTCGTATGCCATTTTCATGACTCCAGCTGACGTTGGTACCTGTTCACCTGAGTCGACGAACTAAGTACGCTACCAGACACACCTCTTAACCTCTCGATTTCTTTACGGTTTTTGGAGACGCTCTTCACTACAAAGCCTACAGCTGAGGAAATCGAGAAGTTAGCAGATCAGTTTGGCTATA
>NC_089756.1:59559477-59571977 GCF_040412425.1 Macrobrachium rosenbergii
TAGAATTTGGTCCTTTTTTGTCTTTGGTGCTTGTAAAATTTTTGTTGTTGTAGATATTATTATTATACTTAGTTATTTGTGGTGTTATATTGATTTATATTGATGGTCTTTATAGAAGGTGCATCAAGATATCTTTCTGTACTATTGTTTATATTGTTTCATTATTCACGTCATATAGTTTTTTCTCGGTCATTTTCATTCATAACGTGTATCCCGCTTCGTTTGTACTCGCTATTTTCCCAGCATGTCTCTCGTTCTCCTTTTTGGGGCATTGGATTAGATCCTACTTTCGTTTTCCTCTTGTAGTGTCCTCAGCCAAATTTTAGTCGGGCGTACCAAAGGCCTTCCCACTAAATATTTACGTCGATCTTTAGTTCTAAAGAATTTCTGGCCACTTTCCTGAAATGATTTGCTTTTATTTATCAGCGGAGTGACCTTTGCTTCGATGCATTTTGATCGGTCCCAAGGCCTCTCGTGAGTTAAAGGACGGATCTTTGCGCACGCGCATTCCTCGCATTCTGTTTGAGTATATGACGTTACTACTGTGTTGTCAAGTTAAGGTGTTTTACTACCTTGATTTAAAGAGCAGTAACCATGCCGTTATTTTTATCCCTGTTAATTAGACGTTGATGCCTCTTCCAATTCTGTTAATAATATGTTCCCTATTGGGTGGCTCTGTAAAAAACCATTGTCAATCAGATATTTTTTTTTTTAGGGACAAAACATTGCAATTATTTTTTTTTTCTTTAACTTTTTACCTTTGTCATCTTTAGGAAATATATATATATATATATATATATATATATATATATATATATATATATATATATATATATATATATATATATATTTCAATTTCACTGAGGATGATGAAGCAACCTATATATATATATATTTTATATATATATTTCCATATATATATATATATATATATA
This sequence comes from Macrobrachium rosenbergii, assembly GCF_040412425.1. Classification (NCBI taxonomy): domain Eukaryota; kingdom Metazoa; phylum Arthropoda; class Malacostraca; order Decapoda; family Palaemonidae; genus Macrobrachium; species Macrobrachium rosenbergii. Next base: position 59,560,413 of record NC_089756.1, read on the forward strand.
TATATATATATATATTATATATATATTGCCATTACAATTTCACTGAGTGGATGTTTTCTTTCCATTTTCTCCTTTACATTACAGTTGAGTGGATGTCGTCTCTATTTTCTGCTGTTCGTATTTTTTTTTTTTCTCTTCAAGTTTCTCACATTTTTTTAACCTTTGTTTTAGTGATGGTCATGGCGAGATCAAGGCAGTGGTGTAACGTATTATTATTATTATTATTATTATTATTATTATTATTATTATTATTATTATTATTATTATTATAATATCCGTCACCGCCACCGGTGTGGTATTGTTCTTATAATTATTGTTTATTATTGTTAAAGGCTAAAGGGAACCGATTACTTCTCATTAACCATGGTATGTAATTTGCACATACACTTATGCTTAATATTATGATTATATGTAGATATGTATGTTTGCCCATTTAATTTGCATACAGTTACGTCATTAAGTCGTTCAATTCTAGAAAGAAAAATCATGTATATAATTATTATCACCGGAACGGTTGCTGAGCGACCGGAAGCCGGGGAGGAACAATTCAGTATTGTATAATTGTATGAAGAATAATTTCATTTTACCTTTTCTTTGAAACGAATAAGAAGTGTGAAAATAATGAAGCTTGGGAGAAAGAACTGGCCATGTGTGCTTTTTGTCTGTTGATGTTGATTTAATGTTATTTATGAACTGCTCTCCCTGAAACGTCGTCTTTGCTGGAATAAATAAGAGACGGGTTTCTCTTCAAGCAGACTATATTTGCAAGCTAATTCTGGTGGACAAATCGTGTTTACTTAAACTACGCCGTTATTTACTAACGAACTGATTAATGCATTTATACATACATGTCGAGGCCAGCTGAACTACAAAGTTGATATCATTGGTTAGCTCAGGTATAGATGAGAAAGACGACTGGGCTCTAACCGCGCACATGAGATCAACCCAAAAGTTATCGTACTGAAGGAAAATAGGAGGGGGAGGGCGTCTGGCGTCATGTCCATTGTGTCTGTGCATGCTTGTGTGGAGGGAGGCGGAGGCTGTTTGGATTCAGGAAATCTCTAGTTACTCCGAGAATGGAAATTTTCTATCACACAAGCACAGTAACAAAACTTTTTGCAATGATCAGCTCTCTCTCTCTCTCTCTCTCTCTCTCTCTCCACAGTGCTATGCTAAAGGGTATGAAAATTTTAGTACCATGAAAGCAGTTTGATTTTAGGTCTTGTTGTGAACAAGACGATAAGCGTATTCATAGCATTCGTATTTTTTCCGTTTATGGCAAGACAGTCTTCCTGGCTTGCCCGCTCGCGCTTTGTATAATAATTAATTATGAAAAGCAGCCTTCGTTTTGTTAATACACGGTTATATTTTGACAGGAAACGTGCGTTCTTTCAAGCATGTCTTTTTCGAAGTTACTGTTGCACCAGTGATTAGTTATAGCCACTTTAGTTTTCTGTAAAAGAATACTATTGAAATGGCTATTTGTGTGTCCGTCCGCGCTTTTTCTGTCTTCCCTCAGATCTTAAAAACTACCGAGGCTAGAGGGCCACAAATTGGTATGTTGATCATCCACCCTCCAGTTATCAAACACCAAATTGCAGGTCTCTAGCTTCAGTAGTTGTTATTGTATTTAAGGTTAGAGTTACCCATGATCGTGAGTCTGGCACCGCTATAGGTGCCAACAAGACAGGCCACCACCGGACCGTGGCTGAAAGTTTCATGGACCGCGGCTGAGAGTTTCATGGGCCGTGGCTTAGAGTTTCAAACAGCATTATACGCTGTACAGAAAACTCGATTGCGCCGAAAAAACTTCGGCGCATTCTTCACTTGTTAATATTGCGTATGATACTACTATTCTTTTTAGAAGGAGGGGTTGAAGCACTGTATCAATCGCCAACGGGCATTTGCTAGAGTATTTAATCTTGTTTCTGCCCCTTCCTTTCCTTCTGAAGAGACGCGGGAAGCAGTTGGGTTGTTGAGGGAAGAGCCACAGGTCTCTTTTATTGCTTTGTTTGGTGGAGACAGTTTGCGTCTTTGCGCGGATTGCAGATTGCTCCCCCGTAATTAATGAAGTCTCGTTTGAAGTTGCAGCTGTTGAGTAAGAGAAGCTTAGAATTTAGGATTTCGCAACGACAAGGAAAGAAGATACTACCGATGACTGCTCACCTCACGCTCTTTATTATTATTATTATTATTATTATTATTATTATTATTATTATTATTATTATTATTATATCTATCTAGCTATCTATCTATCTATCTATCTATCTATTTGCATATCACGCATGCCTGGCAAAAACCGCCGAGTATGCCTTAGATGGTGTCAAGTTAGTTTCACATAGACTAATCAAAATAAAGGTTGTTTGAAAATTCTTTTTCCTCTCACTTGCGAAACGTTCTATGCGATTGTCTGTTTTTTTTCTTTGTTTGTTTTATTAGAATTTTGGCATTTTATGAGTAATACCAGAGACGTTGTTTAGATGAAATTATCATCTTTCGAACAAAATTTTGTTTAGTGAGCAGAATTCGCTTCATTTTTATCCTTAGTAAGGTAAGTTGTAAGGTATATTGGGCCCGAGGTAAGATGGAATTTCCCCGAGATGGGATGGACGGTCGCTGTAACGTTATTACGCACAGGAACACAGAGGTATATGGAGTTGTAAAGCGTCTGTGATCATTTAATCCCGGTTGATCATCGGGTCACGTGTCTGCTTTCTATTTATGAGTTCGAGGCTAATGCACACCTCATTGTTATTTCGCTTAATGTACCGTAACCTAAGGTTAATTATTGCACTGAGCTCTAACGCGCTTGCCAGTCAGTCCTCATCTGCTGTACAGTAGATGTGGTGGAAGTTCATCATTTCCCTGGAAGTTAATCGGCATGACCGAAATGAATGCGTCCCGGTCATTTAGTTCTGGATGGCCGTTTAGAGGAGATTAATGTGTTCGTCCTAAGCGTTTGTTCCGGATGACTTTGTACAGATGAAATGGACCACTGAAGGGTAGACTGAAGGATGGATGACATACCACTGTGTTTGTGGTTCTAGTTACAGAGAAGAAAGGATAATTATTTGTGTAAAATATCCTTCTAAGGCGTTTAGTTTTGAATGCTTTTGTACAGGTGAAGTTAAAGGCTGGAAGGTAGGCTGAATGATCAGCAATATGCCATTGTGTTTGTGGTAATATTTACTTAAAAAAAAAAGGATCGTGATGGAAAAACAGTCGTTCTCAAGGCCTTTGGTGTTAGCTGACTTTGTAGATAAATGGAAGGCTGGAAGGAAAGTTGGAGGGTTGCGAATGTGTCACTTCTTCCCTCAATTTCCCTCATCCTTTTGCCACCTTTGGATATTTCTCACAGTGACCGAAGTCGAATTTGGTATCTGTACCCATCATAAAGAAAATGGAACTGGGACTTGTTTGGTTAGAGTGGCGACGTTATAGCAAGTTGAGGCAGGCTTTGTTGGGTAATGATGACCAGGTTGGTTGTGGTCCAGATGCTCTTGCGTTGAATAAGGAAAATTGAGGAATGTTACGATACGAAGGTGGTGGTTAGAGAAATTATGTTTTTTAACCATGTAAAACTTAGGAACTGGCTACTGAATATTTTTAAACCGATTTAGAGGAAAATATGAGGTAATCGATAGATGATGTTCAACTGGATGTTAAATATTTGTAAATTAATTAAAGGGTGTTTGCGATTTATGAAATGTGTAAAATTTGAAATCGGTTGTGGAAATTATTAATTGTTTCGTAAAAATGATTACCGTCATTAATTGTTTGAAATGTACTTTTACTACTATTTTTTTTACACATAGCAACTGTAATACTATTTTAAATTTATTAAGGCTTTATTTTTTCAAGCTTTCAGAAGACAGGAACTAAACATTTTCCTTAATATTAAAATATACATGTTTAGTAACGATAAAAATTATTATTATTGTCTAGTGTATATATATATTCATATGGATCATGACAAAGAGGTCAATACTAGCGGGCTTTTAGCTAGCTTTTGAAAAAAAGTGAGTAAACTGAAGATAATAAAATGCTAAAATAACAAAAAACAATTATATAACTTTAATTTTACGCACTGTTGTTCATTAACCAGATCATTGATCATCATTGCTGAACGCAACAAGACCAGCCCGAGAAGAGAAAGTATTTGTAGAAGTATTTTGTAAGAGAGCGAGTGTTTGGTCGAGGCAGAAGGTCCGAAGTAATCTTGAATGCGTAGTATTCCTGTAGAAAGGGTGGGTGGTGTGCGGTGCGTGTCCGTTCCTCGCGTCGTCGTCTGACTTTGGAACTCCTACGACGGGTTTGAGGTATGAGCATATGAAGGGTTTTTATGGTACTTGCGAGGAGATGATGAGGGCATAAAGGTCTCTTAGGTGGTTGCCGCGAGTCAAAAGTAAAAAGATAGAGCGTCTTAATTACTTGCGGCGGGTTAAAGGTGTTATGACATGAAGTGATTTCAGGTATAGACGACGAGTTGTGATAAAGAGGCTTTTAAGGTCAAAACGACGCATTGAAGGTGCGGGATTTATAAGGTGCATCGGGTGTTCAGTTTATGAGGATAGAAATGGGTTCCAAGGCGCCGGGGTAGGTAGCATTGCTTTGGAAACTTCATAACTTGAGGAAAAACTGGTGGGATATGAATTATTTGCAAGGGTTTCGGTGAGTTAAAGAAATTGATGTTACAAAGTGTTGTGATATACTCAGAGTTAAAAATATGAAATTATAAAGCGTGCTAAAAAGGTATTTTGGACGAGTCAAAGGCAAAGAGTCAAAAAGGCGGGTTCGAGGCTAGATATTATCTGTAATTTGTGATTTTTTACGTTAATATTCGTTTTCATTTCACGTGCTAATCTCTCTGGAGAACGTTTTATGTACGATTATAGAATTTTATTTCCTTTACAGATGATTACATTAGCTAGTGTATTACCACAGTGATTATTATTATTATTATTATTATTATTATTATTATTATTATTATTATTATTATTTTGGATGTGGGCTATTTAAGCAGGTCTTCAATTACAGCGAGAATAAGGGATGGAGCTTAATACCACTTTACTTTTCTGACCAGGAAAGAAAAACCGCTCTTAATTAAAGGAAATGCATCAGTCCGCTTAATTAATGACCCTTAGCAAAAAGCAAATGACAAAAATATTAGCGTTTGTTTTTCCTTATGCAACGAGCACAGGAAAAACTTTCATTTCTTTATCGTTGTTGATTATGGCTATTTATTCTCCTCCTTTTTTTGTAGGTGGGAAGGGGAGGGGAGGGGTGGGGAAGGGAGGGGACGGGCTTGAGGGGGAGCCCATCCTGGTCTGGATGTGGGAGGGAAAGGCTGAGTTGTTTGGGTAGCCGGTGACAGTATTGGATAAAAAGAAGAAAAAATTCCTGGTGAGTTTAATTAGGCTCGTGTCACTAAAGGGGACATTTCCTTGCCTGGTATATAACACTGGAGGCCGTTATATAATGCTATAGTGTTTAAGGAAGAGTTTTGGCCTTTCTTGTCGCATCTACGGGGAAGAGAGGCATACAGCATTTGATGAAATAATGTTACTGATGATATCGAAAACGATAGGAAAATGATTTACGGGAAGAGTAAGCCGAATGATGATTACAGGGAAGAGGATGGAAGCGATTATCAAGGACAGTAGATTTTATTATGTACTGTTCCTGTTAAATTATTGTATTAGTTTTCATAGAGTAGATTTGCCAGAGAAGTGAAAGTAAATCCAGAATTATTGACAGAAAACATGTGTTTAGGTTTCAAGAATGTCAGGTCTGTCAGTGGTTCTTGATAAGCACTATCACAGATTGAGAGGGACTGGAAAGGAATAAATGACCGGGGCCTCACGATGAGGACAGCATACGAGAGCCATACTCTGGCTCATGATCTCGTCTATTTCAGAGTAATAACGCTCCATTTATATGTTATAAAAGAAATTAGCCGATAAAATATAGGGTCAGACGGAAAGAATCGATAGATGAAATAAAAGGGTGAGTGAACATTGGGAAAGAGTAAAGGGATGAATAGCTGAAAAATTTGGAATGAAAGGAGGGAAAATTCTAAGGAATTGCGAATAAGAGAAGGGAAGAACTGTAAGTAGAGGAAAAAGAAGGTAAACAACACAAAGGAAAGAGAAGAAAGAGCAATAAGTAGCGAGTATGGCGTGTACCGTGCCACCATTGGAAAGACGAGTGTCCACTTGGGGAAGGAAGGAAGCTGCGCTCGGGGAGGTTGCCACGCGCTCGGGGAATTCTCTCATCCTCCCTTTTATTACCTCTTTAGTTCATTGGCTTATTTGGTTTCCAACTGACTCGATTTAATTCGTTTCAGGTATTTTTCATCAACCTACTTCCATAGTGAATCGCCTTTTTTTTCTATTATTATTTATTAGCCTTTTTATGAAGGCTTCCCTTCGTTTACCACTAATCGATCCACATATTTTGCACATCCATTTTGCCCTTTTGTTCTGTTATTCGTTCATCAACTGATTTGTTGAGGTATCCATTATTTGAAGGTACTAGAGTGAGAGAGGAAGCAGGCCTACTTCACTTTTATCTTTTCCTTTCTGTTCAGATCATGTTTGCTTAGGTACTTCTTTCCTTCCTTTCTTTCTCCTTTTTTCTTTCTTTCTTTCTTTGCAGACGGTGTTTACCTTTTCATTTTTCACGAGAGCCTTCAAGTAAAAACGGAAAAGGAGCGGAAAAGGGACTGTTTCTCTTTTTCCCCATTTCACCGCCTTTGTTGATTGTTGCTGTTGTATCTTTGTGTGCGGTCGTTATTTTGTCTCTGACTGGGGGCTTGTAACTGTTGTTATTTTATTTTACCTCTTTCTGTTTGTCTCCTTTATTCTTCCCATCTTCTAATATTGTTACTAAATTACTGATTTTATTAATCCTTGCCTTTCAATAGTTATATAAGTTTTTTCTATTTCCCATTTTTTCCATTTCACGTGTCAGTTCGCTGTCTCTTTCCCTTAGTGTTTCGTAAGGCCCTGAATGCTTATCTCTTTTACATAAGTAGTTCTTCACTCACTTCACATTTTCTTTAACGCAAAATTTAATTCAGTGCTGTTGTTATTCGTTATATAATTTTCAGTGAGACAGTTTCATCATCACATAATTTTTTTCAGGCATCATTGATTTCTTCGCATAATGTTCGTACCGTTTTTTAATTCCTAATTGTGAAAAAGTTTTCTTTACAGTTCAGTCTTCAGTTCCAGTATCATTTTTTAAATTTTTCGTGACAATTCACGCATTCTTTCTGTCTCATTGACGCAAGCATTCCGATATACAGCGTCCGTCCTACATTTAAAAACGAGGGCACCGCTTTGTAAGGGGAAATTTTATCACCGCGTTATACAACGCTTTTTCCCCTCGGCATGACCCCATTATGACCCCTCATATTGGCCCGGCCTCGCCATCCTCCCCTCTTTTATTATTTGCGTTCTCGGATTTAATATCTTTTCATTTTAGGCTTATTGTCTCGCTTTGTGCTTGTCAGCGTCGCTCTCTCCTGCATCTGTTTTGTCGGGATGTGACCTTCTTTGGCATTACTCAGTTCTTTCTTAGCCACTGGCTGGCTGCAGGGGGGAATCGTTTGTTAGAGACTAATTTGGGATCAGTCACGTGTTTCTGAATAATGAGGTACAGTGCTCTAATCACGTGATGAGGACTCGTTGTGGAAGTCATCTCATTTTTCTTGTGAAATTTTGAGTTTTGATTGGATGTGAATGTAAAGTGTGCCTGATACTCTTTTAATAACTAACTATTGGCGACTTAATCATTTGTTCATAACTTGCTGTTGACTTCACAAATGATAAATGACTGATTTGAGACGAATCTTTGTTAGTAGCATAAATTGAGGCCAGTTATCTTCGATGATGACTTAGTTATCGTATAATTTTACCTAGCTCATGCTTGAATAGCTTGTTAGTGATTAGAACCATACTAATTTTTTAGATACTAATATGCGACATGAGTAATGTGGGCGGGTCTGTTTTGATGCATGTAAGTGATAATGACTAATTTGAAACCTAAAAATATGTGAGCTAGTAATTGTAGATAAGGTTTTGTTGGTTCTAATTTAATATATATTGTTTACTCTAATTTTATATATATTTGTTAATGAATGAATTATTTGAATTTTTTTAATTTGTTTTATTGAGACGAATAGTTTGGTAGTGACTAATGTGACAATATTTTTGAGTAACTTGAAACCTAGATAAATTTTATTGAATATTCTAAGGCTTATATCATTTGTTAGTGCGAATGAAGTAGCCTAATGACGAAATTAAGATAAAACTGCAGATAACTTCATTTGAGACTTCAAATAGTTTCTTGATAACTAATTTGAGGTTTGTATAATTTGTCACAGACTAATTTGCAAATCACATGCCATTAATACTGTACGCTGTAATATGACTTTTATTTTCGAGTATGCAGCTTCTAGTCATGATTTTTATTACATCTTCGTTAATATCGGCAGTGTAAGCAGCTCATTTACATATGGTGGCTTCTCTCTCTTTTTAAGAGAAACTGCTTGTATCTGATGCAACGAGTCAGGTTTTACATAGCATTTTTTTCTTGTTATAACATCTCTTGACGTTTTTAGAATTCTTTAAAGCCTGATACACTTGCGTTGGTGAATAAGAAAATTTGTGGTCACTTAGGATTTTTTTTTTTTTAAATATTCATTGGATATATGTTATGTCTGTCAGTTGTTGTGGTTCCAACAATGTTTAAAGTGTTTTCTTAAGATATTCAGTATTTTCAGGTCATTTAGACGTCAATCAGTTTGAAGAAGTGATTTCATGATATTCATTATTCATTTTACTTTAAACATATGATTGAATACAGGTGGCAGTCATGTTATGATCCATATAGAGAGCTTTGTCGACCATTTCCATCTCTTTAGATACATAATGAAATAGAGCCGGGAGCAGTTCTCCTTTCTGTTTACTCTAGTGTCGTCAAGGTTCCGACGGAGAGAGCATCTTTTGACAAATTTTCTTGGAAGAAGCCTCCCTTCTGACGCTCCTTTAAGTGTCACTCCTTCCCTCGCGCCTCTACACACAGCTGCTTCAGAATTTTCCCTTCCATTCAAGATGCTCTCAAGATTTTTATTGGCTTGGTTTTTATCATGCTCATTTTACTTTTTTATCCGTTGGTTTTGCAAATAGGGATTCGATATTTGCTAAGCCATGTTTTGCTTAGTTTATATTTTCTTCTAAGTTGATTTGAAGTGATTATTTTTGTTTCTTTTTTCAATAGCGGTTGGTTGTTTATTTATTTTATGGCTATTTTCCTAATATGACATTTTCTATACAGCTGAAATTCTCTTTAATGAAAAGCTAGCTAAACTATTTTAGCTACCTTTTCTAACCATTTGGAAGCTTCACCATACCCTCTGAGAGAGAGAGAGAGAGGTGGGGTTGCGGGGGTGGGTGGGTGGGTCGCTGTGTCAAGAGAGATAGAGGGAATTTTCCTCGGCAGCTCTTCTGAATATTAATTCCCGCCCACCCGAAACCTCCCCGAAACGGCTGCCACTTTTGATCCGAGAAGCGGGTCATCTTCATCAGAGGTAAGATGCAGCCTCTTCCTCTCGGAGGATTGGCAGGTTAGATTGCTTCCGACAGCCGTCGAGAAACATTTGTGTGGGTCTTACTACCAGAAGGTATCATATGTGTATGTGGCCATTGGGGTCGACAGTTCGTCATGCCGCCATTCTCTACAGATTGATTCATTCATTGGTCTAGGCTTGTTGTTGCTACTACTACTACTACTACTACTACTACTACTACTACTACTAATATTAATGTAATTGTTACTGCAACCGCTGCTGTTTTGTTTCTAATGCAGCCGTTGCTATTGTAACTGTGTATTATTTTCTCAACATTAAACAGCTATTGTTATTGTTAATATTTTTATTGTCGTTTTGTCACATTCAAATTTTAGTTTTCCTTCAATGGGCTTTGCTCTTTGTGCCCAGCGTTATTTATTTGTAGATCAGGACGCTCTGTGGAAAATCCCGCGTAAGGCTTGCGACCTTGGGTAAAGCTTCAGACTGCAATGAGACTCGGTGCTTAGATCAAGAACAATATAACCTAGTGGGGGATGAAGGTGGCATTAGGCTTAAGAAGATAAACAGAAAAATAAACCCGTTCTGTATCTATCTTGTCGAGACCAACAAAAAATAAAAAAATAGAAGTGATGAAAAGAAAATCCACTTTAGTTTGCATCTCTTTGTCTGATGCTTTAAAGGGCGATCTTGCGTCTTTCCTTCCTTGCTCTTGGTATCTGTTGACTTATTTTTTATTTTCCAATTTTCATTTTTTTTCTGTATACCATGCTTTTCAGTGGGTGGATGCCAAAATCACATTTTTGTTTCGTTTTATTTTGTATTTTGTTTTCTTGAGCTCTATGTCGTCCTCGGAGTGTTTTTTTTTTTTTTAACATTGTTTCAGTGAACTTGCTCCTCAGGTTGTCGCTGCATTTATTTTAATTATTTTCTTTACCCTCCGCTATTATCGTCCAAATCCTTTCTACTATTCATATTTTTTTCCTATTATCGAAGAAATATTTTTATTTTTTAATCTAAGTTTTCTTTAATGTATTTTTCCAACTGTCCTTTTCTTGATAGTTTATATTTACTCCAGTCCCAGTTTTTTTTTATGCCTTTCCATGACTACAGTATATTCATCCCAGCCTTTTCGTTTCTTTTTATTTCCATGGTAAATTTTTTATTTTAGTTCACTTTTCTTAGTGTTAATTTTAATTTTCTTAATTATCTTCATTTCTTTGAACCCTCTCACCCTTTCTTATCAGCTTTGCTGCAGGGACTCCTATGTACATTGGAGGGTAATTGAAAATTTTATGGCCGTTTAGGTGGGCGAGACAGGGAGACACTTTTCCCAAAGCAGCATGATGTTTATGAGTCTTTAATATTCATGCTCCAAGGGAGAGAATGCCACAAGGATAAAAGAGAATCTTCCGTTGGATGCGATGAAGAAAATTAATCCACCCCGAAGCGATGGATCGCATTGCTTTAATGCTCTGCCACACTTCATGCCACGGGGGCGGGGGTGTTGGGGGGGGGAGGGGAAGGGGGGGTTGATTTAGTAAAAAAACAAGGCAGGTACGACTGAAAATGAGAGCGAATTCAGAAAATTAAAGATTCAACACCTGAGAGAGAGAGAGAGAGAGAGAGAGAGAGAGAGAGAGAGAGAGAGAGAGAGAGAGAGAGAGAGAGGGCCAAATTAAGAGATTATTTTTCGTTATTTGTCCCAGCGAAAATTTGTAGCTCCTGTTGTAGGCTGTACGAATCGCCTTTTATATTGTCATCCCCTCTTTTTTCCTGACTTGGGCCTGGCTTGAGTGTGGAAGGGCCCGGCCAGAGTGTATAAGCAACGGCTGGGATAAATCACATACTGAAATGGCGATCTTGAAAAACCAGGAGCAGTCTGACTGTAGAGCGGTAACGATGACCTAACCGGATGGAAACATGTCACTAACTGGATTATGGTCGAGCTGTCGGCCGTTGACCGGATTAGT